>NC_133586.1:5554210-5647484 GCF_964106895.1 Numenius arquata | reverse complement strand
GGAGGTGGGAGGGGGCGGGGGGCACCTCTTTTAGGAGAGGGGGGGGTTTGGGGGAGGGGGGGGGGGAATCACCACGGGGAGAGTCGTCGTCGTCGTCCGTCCGTCCCCCCCCCCCCCTCCCCTTCCCCATCAGGGTGATGCTGCGCGCTGGGTTGTGATCCTTCCCTCGCTCCCTCCTCCTCTTCCTCCTCCTCCTCCTCCTCCTTCCCCCCCCCCCCCCCCCCCTTTTATCACCGTGGCTGGCTGGGCGCTGCGCTGGCGAGTTGACTCCTTCCCTCCCTCCCTCCCTCCCTCCCTCCCCACACCCCCCCCCCCCCCTTCTCCCGCCCCGCCGCCCCCCTCCCCCCCCCCCCCCCCCTCTCCGCCCGCGCCGTGAGCACCGGCGGCGCGGAGGCGAGAGCCCACTTGCGAGGCGGCAGAAGCAGCATAAGGCAGCGCGGCGGCGGCGGGAGCGGCGGCGGGGAGCGGCACCGGGGAGGAGCGGCACCGGGGAGCGGCGGCGGCGGCATCGGCGGCGGCGGCGGCGGCGGCAGCAACAGCGGGGAGGAGCGGCGGAGCGCGGCGAGAGCGGGGCACAGCGCGGCGGGGACGGCGAGGAGGAACAAATAAACAATCATACTAATTATTATTATTAATAATAATAATAATAAAAAGCGAGGAAAGGAGGAAAAAAAAAAAAAAAACCAAAACCAAAACCAAACCCACCAGCCAGCCCCCCCCCATCACCACCCCCGAGCCAAAAAGAGGGAGAGAGAGAGAGAGAAAAGAGAGCAGCGCCCGGGCGGAGCGGCGGAGAGGAAGAATTAAAGCGAGCGAAGGAGGGAGGAGAGACAGAGCAGAGAGAGAGAGAGAGAGGAGGAAAGAGGAGGAAAAAAAAAAAAAAAAAAAAAAAGCCAACCAACCAACCCAACCACCAGCCCACAAAAACAAAGCGATCGCAGTTGATGTTGCTGCTGCAAGCTGGACTTCCAAAAACTACGGCGAGACCGTCCGCTCTCCGCGCCGAGAAAAGTCTCCTCAGCTGTGCGTGTTTTTTTCCGCTGTGTGTGTAATCTTTAACCTTTTATTCATTCTTATTTTGATGGCTTTCCTGAATGGCTGACTGCGAGCTTCCCTGGACCTGGCCCCCAGACACCCGCCTCTCCTCCTTCAACTACTCTGCTGCAGATCAGCTCTAAGAGAGAGAGAGGGAGATCTTTGAAGAGATTTTTTTTTTTTTTTTTTCCTCCTCTCTCTCTCTCTCTCCCCCTCTCTCCCCCACCCCCACCACCCCTTTACTTTGCTCTCCTGGAGCCCAGACAATCGACTCGCAACTCGCCCCCCCGCACACACACCTCCATCGCCCCGTGCTTCTGCACCTTCGCCGGTACCGGGAGATCACCCCCACACCGACCCTCCTGAGAAAAAAAAAAAAAAAAAAAAAAAAAAAAAAAAAAGGCAAAGCAACAAAAGAGAGAGGGGGAAAGAGAGAGAGAGGGGAGGAAAAAAAAAAAAAAAGACTGCTGTTGCAAAGCTGATCTGAAAAGCAAAGCAAACAAACTTTGAAAATAAAGGGGGAACAGGAAGTTTGGCAACGGTGTCCAATAGATATGGCAATGGTAGTCGGTGCGTGGCGAGACCCCCAGGACGATGTGCCCGGAGCTCAGGGAACGCAGCCTTCGCAAGCCCCGCCGGTGCAGGGACCTCCGGCCGGGGCCCCGCACACCCCTCAGACCCCGGGGCCCGGGGGCCCTCCTCCCAGCACGCCAGCCCAGACCAACCCGCCAAGCCAGCAGAACCAAGGAGACAAACAGCAGCAGCAGCAGCACATTGAATGTGTGGTTTGTGGGGACAAGTCTAGTGGCAAACATTATGGCCAGTTTACCTGCGAGGGTTGCAAGAGTTTCTTCAAGCGGAGTGTAAGGAGGAATCTCAGCTACACTTGTCGTGCCAACAGGAACTGTCCCATTGACCAGCACCACCGCAATCAGTGTCAGTACTGCCGCCTCAAAAAATGCCTCAAAGTTGGCATGAGACGGGAAGGTATTGGGATTTCATTTGTTTTGCAATTTTTTTTTTCACTCGCTGCGTTTTGGGTTTTGGTTTTTAGTTTTCTTTTATTATTGTTATTATTTTTAACTTCCCTCCCCAAACCCCAAACCAAATCAGAACCTTTCCTCTCCCCCACCCCCTCCCTCCCTCCCACCCCCCCAATAAACAGACAGAAACTTTCTCGTAAGGAAAGAAAGAGGTGTTGGAGAGGGTGGGCAGGGGAGGCAGAGGCTCTTGCATGCTTTCTCCTGCACTCGTAATTGATTTGTGTTTGTTTTGATTTTGCTGATGGAGGTTTATTGGAAGTGGATTTTTAGTTTCACGCTGCTTAGGAGCGAGATGATTATCCTGACGTGTGGTTACTTTTCCTTTATGTTTCCTCCTGCATGTTCAGCGTTACCCCCCGTCCCTCAGAGCAGCTCTGTGTGTGTGTGTGTGTCTCCGTGCGTGTGTGTACACACACACGGAGCCTCACGAGACGCACACACACACACACATATATATATATATCCCCCAGCACCCTGCCTTAGATTGCAATTTTACACAGGCGGTTCAAATTACTATTACAATGGGACTCACCCTACCGAGGCTCTACAGCACTCCACTGTGGATTCCCAGCCGGATTTTTCCTCCTTTAAAAATACATATACACACACATATCCGCGCGTGTGTGTGTGTGTATATATATATATATATATATAGTGCCGTGTGCCTGCCTTTCCCGATTGTTATTATCCCACTTTTCTCTTCTTCCTCCTATTTTCTCGTCCCTCCGAGAGAGGCAGGAGGGGGGTAGAAGGGACGGGTAAAGGGGTAAGGGGAGGTTTGGGGGGGTGAAGAGGGGGAAAGGAGCAGCCCAGAAGTAAGTGTGGGGTGCTCGGGTCTCTGCAAGTCGAGTCTTTGTGATATAAAATTAGACGAGAAATGTGAGCCTGCAGTTTTCCAGTGCGTGCTCTGTGTCTGGACGCTGCTATGTAGGTTAAGGGTTAGGGGGCTTGGGACTTGCTGGGCTCCTCTCTTTGTGTTTCTGCAAGAGTAACTAACCTCGTAATACGGGCGATAACAAATATAAATCAAGCACATTTTTTAGGCGTTCTCCCTTCTCGCCGTCTCTGTGCCTCTCAGCCCTTTTTCTCGCTCCTTTTTCTCTCGCTGTCACCGTGTAAATTTATTAACAAAATGAAAGGCCCACTTTCCATGGGCAGCTGAGGAAGGTGCCTTTGGATAATGCCCCCAGCCTCGCCGGGGGACCTGCCGGGGATGTTGTGGGGTGATCTCGCCTCCTTTGATATTTTTTTTTATAAGGGGAGGCCGGGGGGAGGGATGGGGGGGGGGGGGGGATATGTAATAACAGCAGCAGCAATATATTCAGTGGACGAGAAACGCGTGTGGGACCAGCGCCGGGGATTTTGAACTGAAGTGTATCTTTCTCTCTTTTCTCCCCCCTCCCTCCCCATCCCGCTCCCCCAGCCTCAAATCAATAAGCTGTTTTAGGTGTAATGAAGAAAAATACCCGGGCACACAAAGACGTATCCTGCATCTCTTGAAGGAAGGGTGGCGGTGGAGGGGGTTGGGATGGGGGTGTGTGTGGAAATAACTGAATTGTGGTGTGTTTTGGGAAGTGAGGATCTCGGGCTCCTTCAGGCAGTCCTGGCCGAGCGGACAGCACTGCTCAGCTTTTATTGTTGCTTTTACTTGACCCGGGAACCGCGGAGCCTTAAAACGGGGTACGGGCCGAACTCTGGCTGGAAAAAAAAAAAATGCCTGTTCCCCCTTAAGCTGACTTGGTACGGTGTCACACACGCACGCACAAGCACACAAAGCAGGCTGTATTTGAACCGATGGTCGCAATTCAGATATTAATAGCTGTAGTTTCTTCTTTATTTACTGCAGCGGTCCAGAGGGGCAGAATGCCACCCACACAGCCAACTCATGGTCAGTTCGCCTTGACAAACGGGGACCCTCTCAACTGCCATTCCTACCTATCCGGATATATCTCCCTTCTTCTGAGAGCAGAGCCCTACCCCACCTCCCGCTTTGGCAGTCAGTGCATGCAACCCAACAACATCATGGGCATCGAGAACATTTGTGAACTGGCAGCTAGGATGCTCTTCAGCGCGGTGGAATGGGCCAGGAATATCCCCTTCTTCCCAGACCTCCAGATCACAGACCAGGTGGCCCTCCTGAGGCTGACCTGGAGCGAGTTATTTGTCCTCAACGCTGCCCAGTGCTCCATGCCCCTCCACGTAGCTCCGCTCCTGGCAGCTGCTGGCCTCCACGCTTCGCCAATGTCTGCTGACCGAGTGGTCGCCTTTATGGACCACATACGAATCTTCCAAGAGCAAGTAGAAAAACTGAAAGCATTGCATGTCGACTCTGCAGAATATAGCTGTTTAAAGGCCATAGTCCTCTTCACCTCAGGTAGGCAGCATTTCTTTGCTCTTCCTTTTTCCTTCCCCCGCCCCCCCCACCCCCCACCCCCGAGAAGTGTTTGCTCTTGCAAAGTGTTATTGCCTGCACCCCATCACCGCTCCCGGCCCCCCCGAGAACCAGCGCGGTCTCTTTCTTTGTAGGAAACGGTGGCCCGTGGTCTCCCCTTGAGGGCCTCGGATCTGAGCATCCCATCTTCGAGGGAGTGCAAAATTTAAAAAAAAAAAAAAAAAAAGAATTAAATTAAACACACATACATACACAAAAAGCCAACCAAAACACACCCCAACTCTAGTGGAATAATGCTGGGGATGGGGGAAGAGGGGGCTCGGGGAGAGGCACCCATTCGCCACGAGAGACTGCGCCTTCCCCATTGAAAATAATATTTTATTTAACAGTATAGCTCTGGGTTGTTGCATTTAATGACACGCATCCGAACAGCAGCAAAATCTGTTTGATGTTGTTAAATACAAGCCGTCCTATCAGTGAAACCACTTTAAAAAGAGGATCATTTTATGGGCAGCCAGGAAGGGAAAAAAGCCCTGCAGGATTAAAAATTGAATTAAAAAAAAAAAAAAAAAAAAAGTTAAATGCGCAAAGCTGAGTTTAAAATATGTTCCCTGCCATCCCATAAAATAAAATAAATCAACTTTCCAAAGAGCTGTCTCTGATTTAAACAGAACGTGGCAGTGAGCAGTTCTGTGTCATTTAAGCTAAGGGGAAAAGTTTGCATTTGTACCCAGCAGGAACTGCATAGTCCTAAGCGAGGAGCGGGTGCGAAAAGATCATTACCATAAGTAGACAGGGATAGTATGAAAAAGTAAGAGGAGACTGAAGCTGCCGCTCCTCAGTGTAATTCCGGGGTGGCACAACCATGCCTCTCCCGAGGAAAAGACCTCGAGGTGTTTCTTAGATAATCAAAGAAGGGGGGTGGGGGGGGGGAAATATGTGTCAACTTTTGCTGCCTAGAAATAGTGCCTGAGTTATAAAGCAATAATTGAGTGCGTTGTGAAATCTAATTAGCTTGCACTAGAGTTTAACCTGGGTGAGTAATAAACCTGATATTAACTCTGGAGGCTAAATTTTTTTTTTTTTTTCTGAGAAAAAAAGAATCTGCTCGCTAATTTGTGCAATACGTTATCTCAGATTGCTAACTTTAAGGCTGCATCGGCAACCCAATGTGCTGGAGCCCTAGAAGTTTGGGGATTAAGTTTAAAAATACATATATTTCTTCTGCAACTCATTTGAAAGCTTGGGAAAGTGGCCACGCGATAAACATATGAATGGAAGCAGGACCTGTAAAATAATTACTCATCGGAGTTTTTTAAAGCCTGATATCAGGAAACAGGAAAAAAATGTAGTTTATGTGGGAAAAGAAGGGCTCACAATCCATTCCTTGTTGTGTTAAAGGGGGTCTGGGGAACGAAGTCATTTTCTGGACTTTGTCCAGGTTCTGGGTCGTGACCTAAACTTCCTTTTATATATTATTGCTTTACACATAAAAAACTTCTCCTTTTTTTTTTTTCCCTCCCCCCCAAATCACTCGTGCTAAAGTCCTAAGGTGATCAATGAGCAGGGCGCATCTAGCCACAGGGGGACAGGGATCCCGAGTGGGAAGGGGTGTACGTGGGGTGCTTATTTGATTTTTCTATCGTTTTCTAGGATGCATTTTCCTCTCCCTCGCTCAAACGCTCAGCGAGGATCCCACACACGCTCACATCCCTCCCCAGCCCCTGGCCAGCTCACACCCACACCGAGGAGTTTATTTCCAATCCTGCCTTTTCTCCCAAATCACTTTTTTTTTTTTTTTTTTTTTTTTTTTTTTTAGCCTTCTGAGAAAACAATCGTCCGATCCTGTCGTAACTGTTTAATTTATTACTATTTTCAAAATGTGAGGCCTGGCGTGTAAATTGCCTCCCAACTAGATAAACGTTTCTTGTTATCTGATTCTGGGGAAGATAGCCGCATGCAACAAAAAAATAGGGTGATGCATGCAGCTCCTGCAGCACCCCAATAACGCTCCCTGATGTAAAGCAGACGCACATAGATGCATATAATGTTTGCTGCAGCCTCTTTTAAGAGAAAAAAAAAAAAAAATCTGGGTTCTAATGACTCGCAGAATATGCATGTGTTAGCCCTGTGCCTAGGAAAGCCACAGGGAGGTCAGGTCACAACCTGTGCTCTTTCAGCACAGACGTCTCTGATTTAAAGGGAACTTATTGTATTTTAGCGTATCAGGAAAAAAAAGAAAAAAAAATGTCCAGACCCTATCAGGGAGTTTTCTTCTTGTAAGGGCCTTTAGGTTTAAAAAGAAGAAGAAGAGGGGAAAAAAAAAAAAAAAAAAAAAAAAAAAAAGAGGGGGGAGTGGAGGGGGGGGAAGAAAGAAAGAGAAAAGAAAAGAGGGGGGAAAAGAAACAGCTCAAATGAACAGAGAGATCACAGTTTGCATGGCTGCCTCTGAATAGGCTAAACTGACAAGATCAGTTTTAAAGGGCCACTTAAATCAGTTTCAAAGACTGAAGAAAAACGCGTTGTCTTCTTTGGGGGAGAATCTGTTGCTGGATCCGGGGCGCCATTATCTTTGGCTGGGCCAGTTTTTTATTATTATTATGATTTCTATCACTATTATTCCTTCTCATCACATGGTTAGGCTCTCCCCAATTATTTTCCAAGGGGGGGAGAAATAGTGGCTCCCTTTTCCCCCTTTCGACTCAAGCCTTCCCCGCCCCCCCAGCCTTTCCCCCTAAAAATATAGATATACGAAATTGCGCTTGGCCAGCACCTCCTTGTCAACCCCTCAGGTCTGTCGTGCCATTAGAAATCTCGAATCTTGGAGATTCTCAATCCTAAAGGAGACCCTCCAGAAGAGAGAGAAATACAAACACACACATATACACAGAAAGAGAGAGATTGTCCCTTTTGGTAAAACCTACTTAAACTCTGGGGGGCGAGGTGATGGCGCACGATCTACACGTAATTCTAGCAATAAAAAAGGATCAAATTAAATTTTTTTTTTGAAAAAAAAGAACCACTTTTTAATCTGATGATTGTTTTCTTTTTTTCTTTTCTTTCTTTTTTTTTTTTTTTTTTTTTTTTTTTAATACACTTTCTTCTAGATGCCTGTGGTCTCTCTGATGTAGCCCATGTTGAAAGTTTACAGGAGAAGTCACAGTGTGCTTTGGAAGAGTATGTTAGGAGCCAGTATCCCAACCAGCCAACACGATTCGGGAAGCTATTACTACGTCTCCCCTCCCTTCGCACTGTCTCCTCTTCTGTCATAGAGCAATTGTTTTTCGTCCGTTTGGTAGGTAAAACCCCCATAGAAACCCTAATCAGGGATATGTTACTGTCTGGCAGCAGTTTTAACTGGCCTTATATGTCCATTCAATAAAATATTCGAGAGAGAAAAAAAAAATTTAAAAAAAAAAAAATTGAGAAGGGAGATGAAAGAGAGTGAAAGGAAAGCAAATGACATTTGGGTTCTGGTTGTTTCTTAAATTTCCTTCTGCTAAGAAAGGATGTAAAAGGATGTTACAAGTTTGCTAAGAGAAGACAGGAAAAAATTAATGGACTGTGAATTAAAAAAAAAAAAAGAGACTGTCAAATGAACTTTTACAGAATGCATTAAAAACTCCCGTGTCGTTCAGAAAAAAAAAAACTTGCTACTTATCATTTTTTGTAAAAAATAAACAAGAGAGAAAGAAAAAAGAAAGAAAGAAAAAAGAGAAAGAAGAAGAAAAGAAACGATGGAGGGCTTTTTCTTTTTTTCTTTTTTCTTCTTTTTTTTCTTTTTTTGGGGTAAACTTTTTAAAAAATCTCGCTTAAAGTGCATTTAAAGGAAATTTGGAGAAAATTAGCAGAACGGAAGAAAGTAAGTCTTTTTTTTCCAAATTATTAACTGTCCTATGTGTCTATGTACCTATAGCTGTTCTTTTTTGTATTTTTCTGGTTTCAAACCAGTTTATTCTGTGGTTCTATAATAATTTTTGATATAACCTTGGCTTCTTTAAAAAAAAAATAAAAAACTGTGTATCCTTAAAATATATGTTCTGAAAGAATTAAAACTGAGTCCACGAAAGTATCATAGGAAGAAAGGAAAAGAGAGAAAAAAAAAACCCTCAACAACACAATGATGGAAGCGCACTTAAGGTGGTGACCCAAAATCTAGCTTGAAGCTGAGAGAGCTATAATTATATAGACCCGAATGAACCACACGTGTCATATAACTACCCCCAAATCTAGGTTTTTTGGTATTTCGGACAGAAAATGAACTGTGGGGATTTATTATAGGTAGAAGGAATTTGTGTCCAAGACACACTACGGTTTTGATTTAGAAAACAAACAAACAAACAAACAAGCAAAGTGAACTTTTGTAATTTGAATTGGGTTCCACATAGTTCATCATGAATTGTTATTAAACTCCTCTATCTGTTTGTATATTTGCAAGCCCTTTGTATTATAATAATTGTTGATATTTTCCCTTTTTAAAAAATACCATTGAAATCAGCATGACAAAATAACACTGTTGGCACTTATAGATAACGTGATTGATTCAGTATCTTAGAGTTTACAGTTTTGTGTTTAAAAAAACTGAAGGTTTTTTTTTTTTTTTAAGTGCAACATTTCTGTATACTGTAAAAGTTATAATAACTGAACTGTTTGGTCGAGTCTTTGTGTGTTATATTCCAAGGAAAATTGAAAGTATTCAGAAATTAAAATATTATTTGATATCTGAAACTTGTTTGGCTGTCATAAATGTCTTTCAGAAACCACATTACTTCTCTATAGTTTGCAGTCATTTAAGTCCATAGGCGATTGATTTGTTTACTTGTCACAGTAAGTTTGTAGCAGATGTATTGTAGTGTATTTACCTGTTTAATTCCGGGATGGGGGTGGAGGACTTAAGTTCGTGGTTTATCTCTGGTTTTAGGAAGTACTATGCTGAAATGGTAAACCATCAACCCCCATTCATCTAATCCTCCTGTTAATTAAAAATGGATTTTCTGGGAAAAAAAAAAATAGAAAAAAAAAAAAAAAGGCCCTTATTTTTGTCACACTTAAGTGCCTGCGTAGGAAAGGTATTGTTGTGAAAAAGTATTAGAAATCTGGAGATCAGTATCTATTTTATGATCAGAATGGGGCGAAAAATCTTTTGTAAATGTCTGACATAGGCGCACAAGATCATTCAAGCAAGGTAATAGCAGTATTGTAAATATAGGTCAGTTGTTTGCAATGAGTTTTCTTTTAAGTATGTGTGATTTTTTATAATACTCCGTAGTTGCCATCTATCGTTGTCATTGAGAGGTCTTCAAATGGAGTGGCTTTAGCTTCTAGCACTGAGGAGTCGGTTTTTAATGTATATATACTCTCAAGTGGAAATTTTTTTTTTTTTTTTTTTTTTTTTTTAACCTTAGACTGTGAAAGCATGACCACAGGTCATCTCTATATTTTCCATATGGGCTATGTGTCTGTATGTATACTTGCATACATACATGCGTAGGCGTCCATGCATCTTTCCTGTGTCGCTACAGGGCCCTCTCTTGCAGCCCTTGCGCGGGCACAGCTCCCACTGATGCGGTGGGGACCTGCCTGGGCGAGTGGCATGGGATCGGACACACCAGTTGGGAATTTAGTGCTATCCCGAGCAGGCAAAGAAACCAAAATCTGAAGGAAGGCAAGATGATGTGGTTTTGCAAGGGGTTGATATTTTGTTTTGTGTGTGTGCGTGTCATTATATTTTTTTTCCTCCTCTCTCTCTCCCCCCACCCGCCTTCCCCTTGGTCTATAGCAGATGCTTTGTATGTGAAAGCTTGCAATTTTGTTCTTGTCTGAGGCTTCCCCCTCTCCCTTTTTACCACACGTAACTACACCATGTTGTGGTTTCACAAAAAGAGAGAGAGGGAGGGAGAGAGATCATTCTGTAAAGTCGATTAAACCCTGATCTTTAGTGTGTTCCAGTTAGACACATCTGTACTGGGGGCAGAGGGGCGTATGACTGTGAATTTGAGCAGAGTTTTACATCTGAATCATGGCTCCTTTTCTATAAATATATAAATATATATAAATATATAAATATACTATTATTGCAGGGGATTGCTGACCTCTAGATTTAGCTTTTTCTATTGCAAGTGCTATCCATGTGAGTGTGTGTGTGTGAAGTTTTTATGCTTACTAAGAACACAGGATCTTGACTTGTTTGTTTTGTGTTAGTTTATTGTAAACAACCATTTGTTGTAAATTGTTATTGGCATTAAATTATAATTTATGATTTTCAAATCCAAAACATTCTCTGCTTTTTATGTTTTAAAGCCTGTAAGCTATCTCTGTATTTATAAGTTTCTTGCAGCGAGCTTTGGTTCACAGAGAATAATAGTAAACAGAAAATGCACCAGGGTTAAATAAAAACACACACACACACGCACACGCACACACACACACACACAAGCCCCATGTATATATGTTTGGAATGCTCAGAGGAGGATTTGTTTAGGGACTTCAGTTAGTTTTAAGTTTATAGCATTTAAAGAAAGTTTTTCTTTTCATGCTGAGTTAGAACAAAAGATCTATCCAAAGATTGAATTGGACAAAAGAGGAGGGTTGGGATCGAGAAGCTTGTTCTATGTGGAATTGAGGAGATCCTTCTTTTTTTTTTTTTTTCCTTTAAAAAAAAAAAAAAAAGCTGCTAAACATGGCGACTCTTTCCCTTTAAGTCTCTATTTTTTTTCTTGCGGTTCCCCCCCCCCTTTCCCAACCCTCCCTTTTTTTTTTTTTTTTTTTTTTTTTCTTTAATCTGATCTTAGTTCGCTTTATTTCTTCCCCACCGCCTCTGCCACTGGTGCGGGGACTGGCGGGGAAAGATCCAAAGGCGACCCGGAACGACAGCGAAAGCTGCAGAGCCGCCCGCGGTGCAAACCACATCTCGGGAAAGGTCTTCTTCAACTCCCCCCCCCCCCTCACCCCCTTCCTCCTCCTCCTCCTCCTCTTCCCTCCTCGCCGCCGCTCTCCCAAACCTTCCCCGACCCCGCCGGGAGAGCGGCGGCGGGGGACGCCGCGGGGGGGGGGGGGGGGGAAGAACCGCGGAGGGAGCGCGGAGAGGAGGCGGCTCTCCCAAGTTCAGACAAAAGCGGAGGGTTGGGGCGAGAGGAGGCGCTTGGCGGGCGGTGCCAGCCCGCCCGTGGGGCTGGCGGGGCCGGGCAGCGCCGCAGCCCGCGGGGCTCGCCCGTGGGGCCGCGCCGCCGGCGGCCGGGGAAGGGAAGGGGAGGGGAGGGAAGGGGAGGAAAGGAGGGAGGAGGAGGAGGAGGAGGAGGAGGAGGGGAGGGAGCGCGGAGCGCTGCGCGGCCGCGGGGGGCGACGCGTGGGAAAGTCCGCGCAGCGCGGGGTCCGATGAGCTCAGCCAACATGGCGTCCCCGGCCCTGCTCGCTCCGCGCAGCGCGGAGCCAAAGCGCGGAGGAGGGGGGTGTCCCCGGCGTTCCCCCACCCTTCCCCCCTCTTCCGCGCAGGGACCCCCCGTCCTCCGGGGGGTCGCCGGGCCGGGGCCGGCGGGAAGGGGCTGGCGGGCCGGGGCCGGCGGGGGTATCTTCCCCCGGAGCTCGGATCCCATCTGCATGTAAATGACCTGTGGAAGCATCTCCCCCGTGCGAGCGCGGCTCAATGGCCATTGAAGCGGAGTCAGACCTACCCCGGGGTGTTATATTTAGGGATTGAGCCTGCAGAGACAGCGGGATCCTCGGGAAGGTGCCTTAAAAAGAAAAAAAAAAAAAAAAATTGGGAAAAAAAAAAAAAAGGAAGGGGGGAAAGAAGGAGGAAAAGGGAAGGAGAAATGGGGACGTTTGGAAGCGTTCCGTAACCGCCGCCGCTGATAGCGACCGGGATGTGGAAATGGAGATGGGTTTTATTTTTTTTATTATTTATTTATTTATTTTAATTAAAACTTTAGTGGGTCCTGGGGATCGTGCTCGCTTCGCTTTGCTTTGTAGAATGGAAAGAGATACACGGAGAAATGCAGGCCTTGTCAGGATTTATTGAAGTTGGGTTTAAAAAACGTGCTTCAGATGATTTTTCCCATTTTCTCAGATTTCAAAGGCTCCCCGCAGTGCGGCTGCCTAATTAATGGTGAAATTCAACTAAATCTAATTATGCAGTAATTTTAAAGCAGTTAGTCCTGGGCGCTGCTTTGTAATAGGAACCCAGTTTTTAAAGTTTGCTTAATGTGTTGGTTTAGGGAGCTGGGGAGGAGAGGGGTGTAAGAGACAGAGCTGTTGCTTTTTTTTTTTTTCTTCCCCCCCCCCCCTTTTCTTTTTTTTTTCCTTTTGTAAAGCAAGGAAATGCAGAATATAAACCCAAAACACCCAGCGAAAGGCAAGGAGTGAGGCTGTGTTATCCATCGCATGTGATACGGGTATTGAGTGAGAAGCACCAGCGAAAGTGTAAATAACACAGTAGTTAATAGGGACCATAAAGGTATTCCTGGCCTGTGGATTTCCAAGTGCCAAGCTGTTTTAGAGAGGATCTTGAATCCTGCGGTAATAAAGGGGCAACGGAGACACACAGCGTCTCTTCTCGGAAAATAGAAACCAGATTTCTGCTATTGAACATCTATTGTCATTAAGAGGAGAGGCTTGTGCTCACGAAGTTATAAATCTTATCACCCTTTTGATAACACAGTTGTAATCAGTTAGCATCGCATTCAAACCCAATTGTAAAACTGCCTAATTTAATATGTCATACATGTCATTAAAACTTTATTTTTCCCCCTTCTCTTCTTTTTTTCCCAAACACACCCCCCCCCCTCTACCCATCTCCTCCCCCCCCTTCCCTCCCCCCCCCCCCCCCAAGTAAAATGTCAACAGATCTGGCGTGGTAACGTGCAGCGGGGAGAGAGAGCTCGGGGTGGCTCTGCGGCTCGGGGGGCGAGCCCGCTGCTCTGCTGGCCAGGGTTCCTCTGCCCGTCTAGGTAATCGGAAGCCTTTATATCGTATTAGAAGGGGGTTTTGTTTTGTTTTGTTTTGTTTTTTTAATTTAAAAAAAAAAAAAAAATAATAAAAATTGAGGAGGGGAGGGAGACAAGGGAGAGGAAAATAAAATCCTTCTCCTTCCTTCACAATTGCAATCGCTCAATGAAGTTCTTTGAGAGAAACTTGTCTTATGATTAGCTAAGCAAACACATCTGCTTTCCCAGTTTGGGCTTAGCTAATTATCAAAACAAAGGGGCCGTTTCTTCTTCTACCTTGCTGGAAAGAAGATGTTATTTCAGGAGTCCTGTCCCTCCTCGCCCCCCCCCCCCCATCCACACACACACAAGAGCCCCTATCCCAGCCCTTCCCAGCGAAGCACCACGCTCGTTTTATTGGGATTACCGATGGGGAAATGAGTTTGCGCACTTCTCTTCCTAATGTTAAGCTTTATCATTACCTTCCTTGGAACAATATTTTTCCAACCAAATGTCCCTGCGGCAGGGCGGAGGGTGGAGGTGGGGTGGGAAGGGGAAGGGAGGAGGGAGAAGGTGGTTTTGAATTGCGGACCAACTTCGCAGCTATTTGAATCAAGCCTGCACTCGGTTGATTTTAGTTGACAGAGCGTGTGTTGAAGCTGAACTCTATAATTTGCACTTCTGTTCTTTTATTAGAGTTGGACAACGAACTAATGAGCTTTCCCCCAGCACAGTGTCACTTGTATTTATTTTCTTTTGGAAACTTTTAGATAGAAGAAATGTTCTTGGAAAAGGGCAGAGGTGGGGGGAAGGTTTCGAGTGTTGGGGTTTTTTTTCTTTTTCTTTCTTTCTTTCTTTTTTTTTTTTTTTTTCTCTTTTCCTGGAGGTGCGGGGATCAACTCTGTGTTTGTGTGGATGTGTGTGTGTCCCTGTCCCCCGCGATAGGCGACCCACGGGGTATTAGAGGAGGATAAGACCCGAGCTAGATGCGAAATCCGGGCGATGCTGTCCTTGGCATGACTCGGGTGGTGGGAAGATAACGCGGAGGCGATCCTCGCAAGACACCCGAAAAAAGAAATTATAAATCACTGCTCCTAAGACGGAGGTTCCGCGGTGCGGAGCGATGGGCGATGAGCGGCGTTAACCCGAATTTGATCAGGTCTCTGCAGGAGCGGGGTAACTTTATAAAAGCAAGATGTGGCTTTAAGAATATACCTGAGAGACGCTGGAAGAAGGGATTTTTAGAGAAAAATAGAAAGGTGAAAAAAAAAAAAATATAAAAAGAGGGAGAAAAAGCCCAAAGGAAGGATTTCCACACACAAAAAGCAGGGCGAAATGTTTGTCACTACGTGCCCACCAACGCATGAAACTGCATACATTGCTCCGAGCCTGCTCTGTCCCTGTGAGTCGTGCGATATTCTGAATTTTGATTCCAGTGTGTTTTCTTTGAACTGGGCCTTTCGGTTTATTAAGGCAGGAAGAGGAACTCAGCAATCCTCTTTGAAACACGCTTGGTTTAACTATTTTACACAAGTTTGCCCCGGTCCCTGGAGATTCTCCAGTTGAAGAAGATTGAAATTAGAGTTAAAAGCTGGCGGGGGGGGGGGGGGGGGGGGGGGGGGAGGTGGTGGGGTGGTAAGGGGGTGGAGGGCGAGTGTGAAAGAGGGTGATGAATCTATTGTAAATGCTCTCCTGTATTCTGATGTGTTGGTGAACGGAACAGAAATATGCGTCGCCTTGTTTGATCCATACGCTCGCATCTGCATGTATGCGGGTGTATGTCACATACTCTCTCTATATGTATACACGCACACACGTATATAGGCCATGATTAATATTCTGAGAAAAGCAGGACAAAAAGCTGGTATTTAGCGGCCGTACGGAAAGGCGCACACTGACTGTTTCCGAGCAGCTTTACTCCCAAACTTTGCCTTTTCTTTTGTTTTCTTTATTCTTTTTTTTTTTTTTCCGCCTTCTTGCAAATTGCTGTTAACGTGTGTCTTTATGTTCTGTCTATAACTAGGATGTAATCAGGCGCCCCATGTCTCTCTCTAAAAGCATTTAATAAATGTCTATTAAAGCGCTACAAATGTAAGATAAATTTAGTGGCGCTGCTGTCTCCCTGTATCCAAACGGTAATGATGGATTTATCAACAGGGATTCGCCTTCAGCGCAGTGAGAGAGATTTACTCAACAAATAAGTCGGAAAAGCACCCACCCAAATACAATCATTTATACGGAAACTGATTTCTTTACAGCACCGCAGATTCGAGGGAACATACCGCTTATTTCTTTTCTTTTTTTTTTTTTTCGCTTTTTCTCCCCCTCCCCCCCCTCCCCGTCCTCCTTTTATTTTTCCCCCTTTTTAACATAATCAGTGGAGCTTGGAGCGTGTGTCTCTCTCTGTTTTGGGAGTGTTTGCCTGCCTATTGCTAGTGGAAGCTCCCAGACTCGATCAAACCCGGATCAATGCCTAATTTCTCAGCATCACCCCCTCTCTTCTCCTTCCCTCCCTCCCCCCCTTCACTTATTTCTTTTTCTTCAGCCCCACAATGTCGACGATATGTGTATTCGGTATGAGAAGTCGTCGAGGTTCGGAGCTCAAGGTGCATGATAAAAGGGGGGAGGGAGGGGGGAAATTGTCCCCAAATTATCTGCGTGTCGCTTCCTAAATGCTTGCGAGCTCTGAGGAGCCACACCACCCCGGAGAGATGCTGCCTGCCTCTGCTGAAATTTCTCTCTCCTTTTTCTTAGCCCTTGCTTTGAACCCTACCCATTAGCCTGTATGCGAATAAAAGGAATGAACTCAGAAAGAGCCACCATTCATTGTTGAATTCAAGCACTGTAAAAAAAAAAAAATTACTGAAATGCAGCCACATAGCGCCCTTAAGATTATTTCCCTTTCCTAGAAAGTAGCTGCTAACCTCAGATTTCTCCCCCACCCCACCCCCCCCTCGTCCTTCCCTGGTCTTATTCCCCCCCCTTGACCACATCTTTCGCCGATTCGCCTTGGAAAAGAAAAAAAAAAAAAAAAAAAAAAAAAAAAAAAAAGAAAAGAAAAGCATGTGCTGATTTGATGGACTCCTTTAAACAACGGGCATGCGAGAGATGTATTCATTCGGAGACATTAACCCTATTTTCTAAATTTCCTTCCTTTCAAATAGCTGCTCATATTTTACCATCCTGGATTCCCGGTTTAAGCATCCGCAGTTCTAGGAGCTTGCTAGATACATCTATATTTTAATTTAATTTAATTTAATTTCGGTATTGTACTTAAAATAACGATAAATAAACCCGAGAACTTGTATTTTCCTTTGCAGAGAGTTTTTTATTCTTCTCTAGAAATTTCATTGAGATGTCTCTGTACTTTGTTTGTCAGTTATCTTTGTTCCTTTTAAATAAAGGGCTTTTAAATGGACTTATTGCTCCCAGCGTGGGTTCTTCTCTCTAAATGTTAGAAAATTGTGCCATCTACCCGCTATTCTAAGTACTGTCACACTCAGAGACCTCCAAGGACCTTCCAGCCCCAACTTCAATACAACTGTGTCAAAGGGTGCCTAGTAGCGAGAGGAGAAAGGTTTGCGTGGATTTTACAGATTTCCAGCCTGAATCGCTCTCTGAAGCGCCAAAATGATCTGCAAAGATGCAGTTGGCTTCCTTTGATGGCTGGCTCCCCGGCCCCAGCTCCAACCCAAGCCTTTGCAGGAACTAATGAAGCCTCCCTGCTTTAGCTACATTGCACTTTCTCTCCAGTGCATAGTTTTCTTGCTAATTTTAGACACGAAAAGTGTGGGTGTGCAGCGAAAGGGGGGGGGGAGGCAGTGACTCTTCTGTCGTTTTTTTTTTTTTTTTAAGAGAAATAGTCAGATATTTATAGCCAAGGCCTCTAATGATGAAAATATATTGTTGATAATTGAAAAAAAAAAAAAAAAGTTCTCTTTTCGAGGATGGTTCTGGCTGATTAGCTGGGGATGCTGCTGTCCGGGTTTCCAAGCGAGGGATGAGGAAACCAGAAATGTATATAAACTTTACAGGCCTTTTTATCTCCACACAAATACTTTGCACAGGAACTCAGTTCTATCCCCATAGCCGGACTGGAACATTAATGTTCCAGTTTAAAATCAGATTTCGAAATCTTTCTTGCTCGTGGGTAAGAAGAAATAGTTAGGAGGGTGCCTTAATTTTATATTTTTGTTCTTCGTCCCCTAAAAAATAAAATCAGAAGCACCTACTTAATCAGTTAAAACGGATTGTTTCCAAGTTTATGGTGTAGTTACACGTCTTCGAAATTATTTTTGCACCCCTTAGGAGTATTAGGAGAGAATTGCGAGTGTCGGCTGAGTATTTATGGGCGGGGGAAAAAACAGTGATACGCTTTATGACTTTTATGACTTGTTTCACACTGTTCGAGAAATGGAGTTTTAAGCAACATACAATTAAAACTATATTGCTCCTTGGATAAATTCCAAGAAACTCCAGAATCAATTAGTTTAGATCCTTGGATACTTGTTGCTAAAAAAAAAAATAAATTTAAAAATTAAAAAATAAAATATCAAAGCGTAAAAACGGGCAGCTAAGGACAGTTCTGCTCCAGATGTCATTTTTTAAGTCCCTGCTATATAGACCAGACAGGCTGCCCAGACTCGCTTCTCCGATTTCTCATTTTGCATGTATTCCTGTCGGAATATCGAGGCATCACAGAATCATTTTTCTCTCCTTTCTTTCCGTGCGTTTTCCCGTTCTTTCTCTTTCGGGCTTTTCGGGCAGCTTCGTGATTTGATTTCCCCCCACCCTCCTACCCCCGTTTTGGTTCTTCCCAGAGCCTTTTTAAGCGTTCCGGCGATTATTTCTATTTGTCAGGTACTAGAGTTAAAACTTTATCCTTCCCTACCCACAGACTACCGCCCCGCAGGCGAAGCCCGATTCAGCCACTCTTAATTCCCAGGTTTAAAGATAATCCTAATTTTGAAAGCGGCTTCACCAGCCGCCCCCTTCCCTTGATCACAAACCGTTTAGTCATCTTAAGTGCGATTTCCCTCCTTCCCCATTTTTTTTTTCTTCTTCTTTGCCCCAGAGCCTTTTCCACACCACATTTCTCGGTTCGCCGTGGGAGTGGGGCTGTGGCGTTGGGGCCGCAGCGGCCGTGGCTCAGGTCGGCTCAGCTCCGGGCACCCCAAATCATCCATCCCACCGCCCTCCATTCCTTCCTTGGACATCATTGTCTGTCCCTATTCTTTGCGAGGTTTATTTTTCTGGGCAAGAAAGTCGTCCCCGCTTGTAGATGTAACGGAGTCCACTCGCGGGTTTTCCTTCCTACATAACCTAATCTCAGCCGAGAAGTTTCTGCCTTAACTCCTGCAACATTACTATTTAACGACCCCTGGAAATTAACTGCAGAGTGACCTAAAATTTCATCCTCTCGGCTGACAGTTACACTTAACCTTAAAAAGAAACTTAAAAAAAAAAAAAAAGAAAAAGAAAAAAAAAAAAAAAGTGTGCTTCATAATCATAATAATAGTAATAATAATGAACAACTCTGGGAGAAGCATATCTTGCGGAAAAAGCCTGAGAAGAGACTTTTGACAGCCAGGCTACTTTTACATCGACTCTGAATGAAGCTCAAAGGAGGAAGGAGAGGAAGAGCTGCCATCCAGCAAAGTTTGCTGGACTTTATTCAGGATAAAACTCTATCTTTCCCTCGCTGAAGCCAAGTGCGAACTTGTACAATAGGAGGCAGGTCAGAGCACATCACACTGCCCATATTGTCTCCTGAAACATGGGGAGAATCCTGCTACCGCCTTCAGCTGCCTTTTAAAATATTTTTATTATGATCCACGCCTGATAGACACCCCCCTACCCGCTCGTATTTTGTACTTCCTATTCCCTTTATAGGAGGATGATTCATTTTGCACTGTCACTATTTCCAATTTTGTGGGTTTACTGATGTCTTACTTAAAAAAAAAAAAAGAAAAAAAAAAAAAGTACACTATTCCTACCCCAAAGGTCTCATTAGCCTCCGCTGGCTGCTTTTAAGACAGCAGCTCGCACTCTCTCCTCCAGCCGAATTTGTCCAACCCCTTCATCTTCTCATGTTTTATTTCGAGGTTTCACTGAAAAAAAAACCCCAACATTAAGTCCCAGAAAGGTCAGCTTCTCCCCATTCTAATATCCCCGCGGTCCGCTGGCAGCCCTGAGGTGCCGTCCCTCCTCCTCCTCCTCCCGTTCTGAGCGGGGCCGCGGGAAGCTGGCAGCCCCCGGGAAGCGGCGGGGGTGCTCCCCCCGCACCCCGCGCATGGCCCGCCGGCCCGGCGCCCCCCGGCCCCGCACCGTCCCCCGATGGAGCCCCGCACCCCGCCAGCGCTGGAAACACCTTCCGCTCTTTATCTCCCAGCACGCTCTGGCGAGAGGATTATTGTTATTATTATTGTTATTGTTATTATTATTATTAAAGGCGATATTCAAATGGGGTCCCTGTTTGTCTTCGCCACCGGCGTGTTTCAGAGCGATTATCTCATATCTTCCCTACAGAAGTAAGCTATCCCTCAGCCCTGGGTCAGGCATTGATCTCCCTGCAATGTAACAAACGGCCGGGTTAATTTTCCCTCATTACCATCTCCATAGCTCAGGCTCCACACACAGGACGGAGCCCTCCAGCCCCGCAAGCCCCGGCTGCCGCTGCGAGCGGCTCCCGCCCGGCCACACGGACACGCAGGGACAGGGGGACGTGTGGCACGGCAGCACCCCAAAACCTCGCACCCCCGCTTCAAGCGCCCACCCCGCGCACGGGGAGGGTTCGCTGCCCTCCTCTCCCCCGTGTCACCTTGCCTGACCCCCCCCTCTTTGTACGGATTTGAGGTTTTCTTTGGGGTTGTATTATTTTTTAAACGTTGTTCTGCTCGCTATAAATTAGGAGGATTTTTTTTTCTTTCTTTTTTTTTTTTTTTTTGCTCACCCCGCTTACTTCTTAATCTTTTTTTTTTTTTTTTTTTTTTTTTCTTGAGTCTTTTCATTCACTGGTTGCAAAAGAAAAGGGGGTTGGTCAACACCAAAATGGCAAAGTTCAGCTTGGGAAAAAAAAAAAAAAAAAACCAACCAAAAAAAAAAAACCCCTCCAGCTACCTACAAAGGGGCTCAGGGCTTTGTAATGGCAGAAAGAAACAAAAATGAAAAGAAAATTGCAGTTGAGGCTAAAGTGTGAGAGTGTGTTTGTGTGTATGTATATCTGTGTGTATTTTTAAAGGTTTCTTTGAACTGCCTTTGTGCTGACTAGGCAAAGCTCCTTGCCAATGCTAGTCACGGTTTAAGGAACTTTGAGTTAACCTCTTATATCGAATGAATCTTTTCATTTGGAAACCAATAAATCTCAATCTCTAGCCACCTTTTGTAGAACAGGCTGGGGCTTACCAAGGCAAGGCTGAAGCTTATAATAAAGAAGAGATAAAGTTTGCCAAAGTTTGTTGGTGGGTTATTTTTTTTTTTTTTTTCCTTTCCCTTCTTCTTCCTCTTCTTCTCTTGTAAATAAAAGTTTTGGAGATGGCAGCATTTGGAAGCAATCCGGAGAAGGACTTGGATCTATGCATTGTTTCACAGTAAGCCTATTTACTTAAATAGAGTCTTCAGGGATTCAAACACGAAAATGATTTATAGTTTTCCAACAAGTCATTATTTTGGTCAGTTGTTGAGGGTGGGGTTGTGGAAAAGGAGGGGGGTCCATACAGTCTAATAATCAATGTGTGTCTATGGAAAGTGAAAAGGGAGGGGTGGGGAGGGGAGGGTTCTGCAGATAAGTAGGGTTAACACTATAAACATTACAGACAATTGAGTTTTCCCATCTGAGCGGGAGTTGGGAAGAAAAGGGGTCTTCACATTTATCAGGCGTTGGAGAGAGCGTGTTGGGGGGGAATGAGAGAGAGGGGCGAAAAAACATTTCTCAAATCAGTTTTGGAGTCACTCCTTCGGTTTCTGAGTTGCACTTTTGCATATTGGGTATCATTTCTTTGAAGTACTTTGAAATCCAACGTTGCGTCTAACCTTCGGATGGGAGATGTGACCACAAGAATCAATGTTTTGATTTATTTTTCAGTACTTATTTCCTGTCTAGTCTCCCTCGCTCGCTCGCCCTCTCGCTGATTATGCCATATTTATACGTGTGTATACATTATATACATATTATA
Organism: Numenius arquata; assembly: GCF_964106895.1. Lineage (NCBI taxonomy): Eukaryota > Metazoa > Chordata > Aves > Charadriiformes > Scolopacidae > Numenius > Numenius arquata. The sequence continues at coordinate 5,625,919 of NC_133586.1, read as the reverse complement.
TATATAATGCCCCTGTAAGACATCTTTTAAAAAATCATTTACAATTTCTCTTTCACGGAGGCGCAGTTCACTTCTCAACCCCTCTCTTTATCCTGTTTTATTTCAAGACGCTGTCTCCTTTCTGTCTCCAAATTGTTCCCATCCAAGAGTTATTAATTACTCTTACAAGGCGGGAGATTCTTAACTAATAACAAAGTTGTAAATTACCACCTTCCCTCAAATATTTCTCATTTGTCAACCCTGATTGATTTGATTAATATTCCACCGGCTGAGATCATTTCAAGTTGCACTATATAATCAGCAGCACCAGGCTGCTCAGCAGAGCTTCTGCTTGCGGAGGAGATTCCTCTCCAGCCCTTAAGCTGAAGCGTATTTTGCATTTGCTCCAGAGGAGGTAAACGCGGACCTATGGCTTAAAGGACGTTAAGGCGCAGGGGCTGAATACGGTGCCGGGAAATAAAATGAACCAAATGTGTCTGTTTAAAAAAAAACAAAAACAAAACCAAACAGGATAAAAAAAATAGAGAAAAGAAAAGAAAAAAAAAGAAACGAATGATACCCCCGCCATGTAAGCCTGAAAAAAACCACGGGTTTCAGGCTGGTTCAGCCCTCGCCTGAACTCTCCCACAGTCCCTCCTTGCCTTGCACCCAGACTGTCACATCGCCTGGCATAAACACCCAGCACCTCGATTTATGCTTTGCTCGTGGCCTCAGACACACAGAAATAATAATAATAGCGCGTAAATTAACACACACCCACCCACCCTTGAAATGATAGACAATAAACTTGGCTTCAGCCCCCCCCCCCCCCTCGCTCCACCGCGAGTGGGACTGGGTTTCTGGTTCAAAACCATCATATTGACTTAATTATGTGACTGTAAATAACGGCCCGGCGATCATCTTTCTTTGCTTCTAAGAAAAAAAAAAGAATCATCTGAATGAGCTTTCTGCCCAGTGCCACAGCCGAACCTACGCGCACCACTGCGCATATGCGTAGCCCGTACACCTACCGACCCGTATATACAATATAACGGGTAAATCACTATGTACATATATATATATATATATATATAAAAGTGACCCCTGCCCGTCTGAGCTCGGGCATCAGATCCCGTCTGCTGTCCTTGCAAATCATCGATAGCCGCTCCCTCCGCCGCCACTTGAGTTTTAATTTTAATTATATTAAGTGAAGTAGCGGGCTTGCCATGGAATTGAACATGATGCACGACGGCTGCCTGTTAAACGATCGATTGTGAATATCGCCTTTCTCCTCTCTCTCGATATTCACAATACGCCTGATCTGCGGCCGGGGAGGTAGCGCCGGGGCTGGGGGGGGGGGGGGGTGTGTTTCTTTTCTTTTCTTTTTTTTTTTTTCTTTTTTTTCTTTTTTTTTTTTTTTTGTGGAAATGTAAAAATGAGAGACTAGAGTGAAATAACATTCCGCCCAGTCACCTGCAATTCAATATGCACACAAGAGACGCCGATGTATATGAGACGATTTTAATTATGATTAGAAGACACACTCTGAGCAAGAGAATAGATTTGGAGGGAGGGGAGGGGGGGGGGGAAGGGAGGGCCGGAGGAGCATTAATGAAATCTTTCCCCGCGATACTAAAAGAAACAAGTGGTTGATACAACGGAGGTGATTTGTCACCCAACTCCAAAGGGGGGGTGGGCGATCGGATCTGAGCATCAGTCCTTTCTCCCCCCCACCCCTCCCAGCCATCTCCCCCCGCCCCCCCCCCCAATCTCTTTGAAGCAAATGATATGCCATGATGCTTGCCTAACAGGCAGAGCCTCAGACCACGCCTTTGCCGGGCTCTTCCACCACCGGAGCGGCTCCCCCCCAACCCCCGCCGCCCCCCTCCCGCCGCCGCCGCCGCCGCCCCCTGGCTCACGGGCTCAGAGCGGCGGCGAGCCCGGCCGCCGACGTGCGGCATCAGCTCGGAGCAGCGCCGTGCTTAGGCCTTAAGTAGATTGTATTTGTGCACATGAAACCTTTTGTCTCGGCCCGCGGATCGCCTCCCTTTTCAAACACAGCCGGGAAACAGTTCAGGGTCACTGGCAATTTCCAGCCCCGGTGGCAGCAGGAGGCGGGGGGGGGGGGGGGGACGGGGGGGACGGGGGACGGGGACACAGGCAGAGGTGACCCTGGCCGGTCGCCTCCCGGACAGTTGTCACCTTTAGAGCCGATGGAGGTACGGGGCGGCCCGGGGACTGCGCGGGACCCCCTCTCAGCCGCCTGCCCTCACCCCCGGGCCCGCAGGGCAGCTCTCCCCGGCCGGACCCGCGCCCGCAGCCCCCACCCGCTCCTCGCCGGTGCTCTGCAATAGCCGGCTGTTTTTCTCAGGATGTGACTTCCAAGTGGCATAATCTGTAGGAGTGTGAATCTGTTCTCGTTATGTTTGTCCCCTTCGGTATTTCTACAGGCTTTTTTTTTTTTTTCTCTTTCTTTCTTTTTTTTTTTTTTTTCCCCTCTCTCTTTTTTTTTTTTTTTTTTTCGGTATAAATTAACTCCGACTGAAACCACCAGATTGTTCCGAGGAGACTACCTCCCTAATGACTTCATCTCCAAAAGTTGACTGACACTCTAGCGAACTGCCAACACCTGTTTCCCAGCACCCAGACTCCAGAACCCACCAGACCTCGTAAATTTAGCTTCTCCCTTCTCCCCCCCCCTTCCCCCCCCCCCGCTCCCTTAATAGATGACGTGAATATCTAAAGGGAAGGGGGAGGGGGAGATGGAACTAGGTCACATTTGAAACTTTTTATTTTTCATCTCTTCTGAGCGAAATCTGGAGATAAAAGGACCGGACACCTTCTGCCGCCGCCTGTCCAGCCCTGCGGGGTGCCTGGAGCTGGTGGCAGCCGCGGGGTCGCGGTCGGGCTCCAGGGCTGAGGGGTTGCCCGCGGGTCCTGTTTAGGCGGGATTTAGGTGCAAAGCTCAGCCGTGGCCGGCAGGTCGCCGGGGATGTCACCACCACCCGAGCCCTTTCCTCTCCTCCCCCGGTGCCTCACTCCTGCCTTTCCCTGAGGATGCTCCAGTGCTCAGGCTCTTCGGTCCCACTTGGGCTCCGCAGCGCCTGTGCCCGCGGGCAACCGCCTCTTCCCCGCAGGTTCCTCCCTAGCCCCCGCCGGGCCCGATCTGGCCTAGCACGGGGGTGCCAGGTCGGGCCGAGGACACAGGGATGGGACGGGGACAGGAGCCGCCCGGGGAGCGGGACAGAGCCGAAGGGGCTGCCCCGGGAGGGCAGGATGGTGATGCTGGGCGGCGGGCATCGCGGGAGGGGTGTACCTGGCTCCAGCCCATCGGTGCAGGGCCAGAGGTGGTGTCAACGCCCGGTCCCTCCACCCGGTTCCCCCCGGGCCGCTTGGGCACCGCCCGGTCCCCCGCGGCCCCCGTCGCTCCCCGCACGGGTGTCAGAGGTTCGCGATCGGGGGGGGGTAAAAAAAAAAAAAGAAAAAAAAAAAAGAAAAAGAAAGAAAGAAAAATGTCTTGTCAAAGGGGGAAATCTTTTCCAGCTGCAGCCTTAGCCAGCCTTGCCGGAGAGGCTGCGGATAAAACGGGCTGTGCGGCTGGGAGCCGGCCGGGAACGGGCACCCAGAGCTCGGCTGCCCCGTAGCCCCCGCTCCTCTTCGGGGCGGCCACCGCCGGGGCCGGGGCTGATCCCGTTCCCCGTCTCTCTTGCTCTCTCTGCAGGAAGGGCTCTGCTCTCCCATTTCGTTCACATTCCCTCCTCCCTGCCCTCCAACCTTCCCCGGAGGAGCCTTTGCGACCGGCCTAGAGCCCAACGCAGGAGGAGGGCGAGGGAAGCCCCATCGTGCCCTTTGGCATCTCTGCAGGATGCTCCTTAATCCCGGCAACATCTTCCCCTCCCACCTCCCTCCTCATCGCTCCAGGGGGGGCTGCACACCCCGAGAGGAGCCATCCCGCTGCGCGGGCACAGGATTTGCGTGTCCTGGGGAGAGATTTTGGGGGGGCTGGAACACGGCAACTTCGCAGCGATGCCATCCCAAGTGGAAACTCCCGGGTCCTGGGGGATCCCGCCTCCACCCCCACCCATACAAAGTTGGAAGTTGCCTTCTCTAGAAAAGAGCCTTCTGAAATTAATAGGCTTCAAACGTAATTAATAGGTGGAATATGCAAAACGTTTGCGGTGTTTAAAAGGCTCATGGCAGATCCGCGTGTCTGTGCGAGATACGGAGATGTTGCAAGTGCTGGATATTAATGGGCAGGTTTTACGTAGCTTAAAAAAAAAAAAAAAAAAAAAAAAAAGAAGCCAGGTTTTCTTTTTCTCACTTCTCACTCTCCCTCTCTCTAATCCAGGAATCATTAGCAACCCCCTCTGGCTACATGTTTTGCATCAGTGAAACATTATGACATAGTTGTAATACAAACTCCGCTGACTTGCTCTGCATCTTGTGGTAGGAAGTGCAATAGCAATAAAAGCATTTAAAAAAAAAAAAAAAAAAGACTCAGGGCATTAAGTTGTCTACCTGAAATACTCAAAAAAAAAAAAAAAAAAGGAAAAAAAAAAGAAAAAAAGAAAAAGCAAAGGGGTAGGACGGGGGCAAGGGGGAACAAGGCGACTTCTCAGCCCGTGGGATCCGCTGTCCGCACCGCGCAGGGGCAATTTCTTCGCAATCTTTTCTCCCTCCTGTCCCCCTCCCCCCTTTTTTTATTTTTTTCCCCCTAATTCTGAGTGTTATTCATAATTTCTGGGTGTTGCTGCATCCCTCCGCATTGCCCCTTCGCACCCCCGGCTCTTAACAAACGCGGACCGGGGACATTATTTCCCCGTAATATTAATTGTCAAAAGCAGCCTTTGCTCAATTATCTCTCTTCCACCTGTCGCAGCTGTTGGGTTATATTGTTCCCGGTAGAAATTCTCGCCGGAATTAAAAAATAGAGCGATTTTCCCTCTTCTTTTCTGCTTTCTTTGAAAGAATCCAATTGTGCTACCGCCGGCCGGGGGCCCGGCCGCTCCGCACCGCTCTATTTTCTCCATTACTCATTAACTAATATTCGCTACTTTCTGGTAAAGTCAAATGGCTCTTAATAGGTCTTTATATTCTCGGAATAACATGTGGATGCTCTTAATCAATACTTAATAGCACGTTTCATGCTAAACAACTGCCGTGTGTGCTGGTGGGCAGGAATTCTCTGCAGACAGGAGGGCGAAGAGGAGCCGGGAGATGTTTGCCCTCCGTGGTCACCCCAAAGCCAGCGCTGGGAGATGGGGACTTTCCCCCCCCCCCCCCTTCCGTCCGTTCCACCGCTCCCTTCACAGCAGAACTGAAAGGGACCCCTAAAACTCACGTCCCCCCGCACCACCCGCCTGCGAGCCGGCCTGCGCAGAGATCCGCGGGGCGCTTTGAAATAGGCATGTGACACTGGCCCTATTGTGAGCCTGGAGGGGGGGGTCTTTCTTTCTTTTTTCCTTTTTTAATAATTTCCCAAAAGAGTCCTCCAAGTGCCGAAACTATTGCGAGACTTTACGTTTTCATCTTCTTCTTTACATTTGCTTATTCACTGCTTATTATTCCCTTAAACCACGCGGGAATTTCGGACTGTATCAGCTAAGGCCGGTGTATTTTTTCACCATTTACATTTGGTTTATTTTCTGGGGGAAACAAAGAGATTGAAAAAATGTAAAAGAACCCCGAGAAATGCCTTAGTTATAAGCGCTCCATGTCGTTAAAGAAATGACTCTACCTCCTAAGTGCCATTTTGATCAGCCAAAATAAAGGAATTAAATGCCTTTTGTGTGTGTGTGTGTGTGCGCGCAGAAATTACGGCAGGCACTGCCTGTGCGCCCGTGTCAGAGCCGGTGGAAAGTGACCCTTCGATTTTTGCTCATTTTAACTGAATGTACAAGTCTGGTGTGGTTGTTTGCGTTACAGGACACTTCGGAGTTCAACCTCCCTGAGAGGTTCGGCACCACCGTCAAAAAAAAATAAAAGGAAATAAATAAAAAAAAAAGAAATAAATAATAAATAAAAAGGTCTTACATGGGAGGGAGAGAAAAACTATCTGTTATTTTTTACAGCTTCCCTGGAACCTTGCGGCTTGTGTTACCCCGTGAAATTGTGCCCTCCGGTTTGTCCCGTCCCCCCGCTACCCGCCACCGCGGGGTCCCGCCGCAGAAGGCCCGCGGGTGCGCGGGCGCGGGGCCGCTGCGCGGCTCCCCGCGCCCTGCAGTTGCGCCCCTGCGCAGCGAGGTGGCGATAGGGAGCCCGGCGGCCGCGGCCCGGCGCGGCGGGGAGGGCTGCGCCGCGCCCCGCGGGTGCGCAGCGAGGAGGGACCCCCGCCAAAAATCATCAGCAGCATCACCATCATCATCATTAAAAAACAGATATTTTTTATAAAAACAAAGCCCCGCCGGCGACAGCTACCCGCGCTCGCACACACACACCCGTTAACCTGGGAGCACCCACTTTCCGCACCCGCGGACACTCCGCGGTCCCTGCCCACCCCAACTTAGCCCTGGTCCCTGAGCCCGCCCGTCCCCTCCTTCCTCGGCCGCGGAGCTCCGCGCGGCCCCGGGAGCGCGGGGGCTGGCTCCCTCCCGGGGCGAAGCCGGGCACCTCTGCTCCGTTTTTCCGGGGGCCACTATTATTTTAGCAGGCGAGCGAGCGAGCACGCCCACGGCATTAAGTAAAAGCAAACGCAGGGGAACAACCTGTGTAGTTTGTTTAAAATAATTCCTCCTCTCCCACAGGCTTTGCCCCCTGAAAGCGAACTGCTGCCGTCGCGCTTGGGGTGCGGGTTTATTAATAAACGCCTGTTCTTGGCGATAGTTTTGCGGAGCAAAACCCACTCCAGAAACCTGAACGCACGGGCATAAAAACTCCTACAAAGGTGAAGTCTCTGCGTGGCAAATAAACGCAGAGTAGCCAGTTTTAATGCGGTCAGGGAAGTTCCTGAACGCCTTGACTGAGTACTGACATTTCGGATTGCGTTTCTGTGATTTAGATTTTTGTTTACTGTTTTAACGCCTCTAAAAGAGAAAAAAAAAAAAAAAACCCACCCAACCTTTTATTTATCCTTTCCCTACAATACCTGCAACCTTCTCCGAAATGATCGGTTGCGGATTCGAAAAAAAATAATGCCTTAACGGTGTATGAAAAACACTCGGTGAGATAAATGGTTCCGAGACACCTTTTCATTTATTTTTTTTATTATTATTGTTTTTTCCTCCGTATTTTAAACAGCTTTGATTACAGAGCAGAGAAGAAATTGAGAGAAGAAAATTATTTACTGCTCCCGCAGTGCTAACTTCCACCTTTCTGGGCGTGGGCAGTACATGTATGTTCATACATGATGCTTCGGCAGGGCATGTGTGGCATCTCTGTCCCGGTCTCTCTCTGTCCCCTGCCACTTTCTCACCTTTTCTGTAACTTTTGGAGCCTGGTGTGTTGATTTTCTTTTTATTATTGTTTTTAATCTCCGCGTTAGGCACACAGGTTCCCCATGCAGGTCAGGTCATTAGGAATGTTAACGTCGAGACAAAGAATTATAAACACGATCCCCAAGTCTCTCTCAATTCATTTCTTCAACCGTTTTATTCGGTTTAAGTGATGAAAAGTGACAGTTCTGAAATAGACAGCTTTTAAAAGTAATGAAGTCAGATGACGCTTTAACCTGTCGATTGCTATAAATCAACTTTGAAAAAGATGAATGAACAATATTATTTGCTGGCTTAACTAGGAGTTAATACAGTGGCGCATTAGGAGCTGCGGGGAGCTGAGCCGGCGTTGGGTGCTGCCGCCCTTCCCCAGCCTCTCCCCGCCGCGAAAAATAACAACCTGAAAGCAGCAAATATTCCACCTCGTACGGAAACCAGTGTCATTTTCACCGCTTTTATTATGGACCCTCGAAGGGAAAAAAGGGGTATTTAAACGATCCCCAATATCCAGCTGGGAAAGGGAGGCATCTGCTATTTTCTTTCTTTCTTTTTTTTTTTTTTTTTTTTTTTTTTTCCCCAGTTTTAGAGGCCTTCTGAGCACAAGTCTCGCCGCGTTCCTGGTTTTTAAGGCCAAACTGATCCGAGTGCTAAACCCATCACCTCCGCCAGGCAACGCACGCAGGAACATTTTCAAAATAAATACGGGCCATTTCCTCTCTTTTACCTGATTAATTTATTACCTGCATGCTAATAGGCACGGTGAAAAAAAAAAAAAAAAAGAAAGAAAGAAAAGAAAAAAATCAGGAGGAATAACAGAGGAGGAAAATGACTATTCTTTTCGGGAGGGGGGGGGAAAGACAATTTTCGCTGGCGAAGCCTCTCTCCTTGATCGGCGTGGGCAGGACACCACCGGTCCCCCCCGTCCCTTCCCGGGCTCGCCTGCAACCCGCAAAATATTGCGAAGGAAGTAATTAACGCTCCTTTCTAATGAATTATTATGACTGAATTAATGACTGTGATTACATGTGCGGAGGGCTCCCCCTGCGCCCTCCCCGAGCCCGGCTCGGATCTGCCGGCGGCAGCGGGCTCCGGCCCGGGTCCAGCGCCGGAGCCGGGACGGGGCCGTCCCGCTGCGCCCGGGCTTGGGGCTGCGGAGGGTTTGTCTTTGCTCTGGGAGAAATAGAAATACTTCTCGGATTTTTCTAAACATTTTTGGAGGTTGTAAAACGGTTTTAAGATGAGTTATAATTAGAAAAAAAAAAAACCAAACCAAACTACGGCAACTCCGTCTGTAATACAGGGCCGGATAGATATTCTTTTTTTATTGCTTTTTTCTCCCCCATTTTTACTTTCCTAAACGTAGTATAAATCAAAGCATTTGTCTTCGTTTCCCAGCATTGTTAACTTTCCTTGATTTTTCTAGTGCTGGGTTTTTGTTTTTTTTTTTTTTCCCCCAAGGTGGGGAGGGCAGAGGTGCGCGCCCGAGCCCGGAGCTCCGCGGGAGCGTGCGTGGGGCGGTCACGGCCCCGTCGCGGGACCAGCTACCGCCAATGCGGTCCATGGGCTGGGGAGAGGTGAAAAGACGTTACTCGGGCTTCTTCTGTAAAGTGTTATCGATTTTAGGCGAGTCTCGGAGCCCTCGCCCCCTCACCCCCACCCCCCCGAGAAATGTTAGAGCAGAGAACTTGAGAGAGAAGTTTCTCTGCCACTTTAAAGGTGACCTTTGGGAAAGTTTCCGCACTTTCTCTTTTACCGCTCAAGGACTTTATTTGAAGTTTCTTGGCTGACTACACTCTCTCCGAAGCTGAGCCTGTCTCTTACATTGCTCTTCTCAAGTCTCTTTACCCTTGAAAAAGATTGAGACGCAAATACATTTTTCTTCCTTTTTTTTTTTTTTAAAAAAAAAAACTCCAACAAAAAAACCCAAACAAAACACAATTTATCCCTCTGCACGAAGCTCTTACTGGAAAAAAAGAAAATAAATAAACACCTCCCTCTTTAAATAAGAGCTTGGGAGAAAGGTAAAATACTTCTATACCTGTTGCAAGTGTCTGAGTGCAGGTTGCCCCACTGATTCCCCGTCCCCCCCAGTTTAAAACATCAGCTGGTGGCTGCGGACTAAGGCCGGGTCCGACGGACCCAGAGAAATCCAGCTTCGCCAGAGAAACCCAGCGATTTGCAGCGGGGTGTGCGTGGGTCCCGACCCCGGGTGCTGCGTGGCCGCCCCCCCAGGCGGCGTGGGGGGCCTTGCTTGCCCCGGCAGCACGGCCCGGCCTTGCCCCTGCCCCGCCGCTGGGATGCGGGGGAGGGAGGCGGAGGGGGGGGGGTGGAAGAAGCGCTTCCCTCCCCCGCCGCCCCCAGTGTATTTTCCAGGCTCTCCGGGGAGGTTTCCCCAAGATTTGTTTGCGCGGAAGATGCGGAGGCAGCGGCAGCAGAAGATTTATTTTTACGGTAGGAGTTTTTGTGGGGGCGACCTGGGCCCAGTTTCCCTTGTACCCCCATTCCCTCTCCGGGCCACCAACCCAGAGATGCCCTCGCCTCGGACTGGGGTCGGAGCCGCCCCCGGCGAGTCTCCCTGCCCCGGCCATCGCCGGGGTGCCCGGCAGCGGGGAAAAAGGCCACGGAAAGAAACTTTCCCCTCTGTGATTGTGTTACCTTTGGCTGAACGTGTAATGAAAATCCTCGGAAAATGTTACACAACACGAGGATACCCTTTTGGAGCAAAGTTTCCAGAAAAGCCTGGCCCCTTCCCTGGGGGCGAGGGGCGATGCTGGGGGCGACGTTATCTCCCGGGAAGCACAAGCGCATCCTCCGCGGTCCCGCCGCGGCTTCCCCCCTTCCCGGGCTGGCCGCCGCCGAAACCTGAGCCCGAAAATAATATAACCCGTCTGCGACCGCAGACATATCTCTCGCCCTTACAGTGTTACAAAAAGCATTTAAATTAATCAGGGAGCTCCCCACGGCTGTTAATTAGCTAGGGAGGGAAGAGAGGGCTGGCCGGGGCCGGCGGGAAGCGCGGCCGCGGCTTTTGCGCTGCCTGTGTCGCGCCGGGAGGAGCCCACGGGTTGTGCCCCCCCCATCTTCCCCGGGGGTAAGGGCTGGGGAGGGGCCGGGGGTCGGTGCTTTGCCCCCGGCGGGGCGGCTCGTTACGCTGCCGGTGCCGGCGGGCGCTGGTTGCAGGAGCGGAGGGTTGCGGGGGGGCGTGAAGGGGCTCTGGAGGCGTGTTGGGAGCGGGGGGGGGCACATGGGACACGCCGCTCCCACCGAGCTGTCCTGGGGACCATGCGATTAGCGAGGACATTGCAGCCGGGGAGCTGCATCCCCCCTATATCCAACTTCACCAAGATCTGAAGGGTGGGTTGATTTTATTTCATTTTATTTCGTTTTAATTGCCCAGATCTCGCGATAAAGCAAACCTGGCGAGAGCTGGCTCTTCCCTACCCTCCCTCCCCCCCTCCCGCTCCCCCCTTCCTCACGCCAGCAAAGTTGTGATGAAAAAAGCAGAATAAATAAGTCCCCCCCACCTCATCACCACCCGGTACCGTGGAGGCATCTTGCCCGGAGCGGGGCGGGGGGAGCGGGGCCAGGTGGGGGGCTCGTCCCTAACGCTGCAGTGACAATCTCCTTGGCCGGGTGGCATCTCCGGGCTGGGGGAGTGGGGGGGGGGGACGATGCTGGAGAGAGTCGAGCAGCCCTCAGGAGACCCCTTCTCCCTAAATCCCGAACTGGATATTGCAATATTTGCATCCCCCTCCTTCCCCCCCCCCCCCCCCCCCGCTTTCCCATTCCCCGCAGGAACCATCTCTCCTGTTCCCAGAGCACCACGCCCCTCGCAAATACAGCCCGAGGATGCACCTTATTTCTTGCTACTACTTCTATTATTATTATTATTATTATTATTATTATTATTATTATCATGATGCCACTCCGCTGCGGCTCCGCTGCTCCCCAGCGGCACAGGCAAAGGGACTGTAGGGTTTTGGGGTGGGGTGGGGTTTTTTTTGGCCGTGGCAAAAGGAGGAGCTTTAGGGGATCAGGTGAAGCGCGGAGCCGGCGCCGGTGCGGGTGGTTCCGCGCAGCCCCGCTCCGCCCGCAGCTGCCGCCCGCTCCCCCGCACGGCAGCGCCGGTGGCTCCGCGCTGCGCCGGGTGGGTGGGAAGAGGTGAAGGGGGGGTGGAGGGGGAAAAGGAGGGAGGGCTTGGAAAACCGTCCAATTTTCCAGTGAAAGAAAAGAAAATAATCAGGGGGGAGAGGGACTGTGGTGAATTGGTGTGAAGGAAGTGGGATTATTGCCTTAATTTTGGACAATGATAACCGAATGAGGTAAAAACAAAACTCGCTTCATTATATACAACAAAATGTAATTTATACCCAGGGATGCCTGTCCACTGAGATTTACATCATTTGCTGATAGCGATCACACTTATTACTTTTCTTCAAAGACTTTTTTTTCCCCCTTTAAAAAAAAAAAAAAAAAAAAAAAAGAAGAGGGCATTTGTGCTAAATTGCCCAATGCTAGTGTGATAACTGTCAAAAGTTTGACATCAAAGGGAACTAATATTATTCAGTTACCAGAGGAGCTGTCTGTCCAAATAAGAATATCTTAATTACTGAATCACAACGGTAGAAAAGGGAACAGATCTGAAAAGGAGAGGGGCTGTCGGGGGTGGTGGGGGGGGAGCTTTCAGTCTGTTCCTTTTTGATGAACCATCTATATTAGGCCACTGTGCGATTCTTAATCATGTTTAGTGGTTTATACCCTTTCTCTCTCCCCACCGGTCCTCTGAACTTTATAACTATATGTAAACACGTTGTCAGTTTGAAAATAATCTTCTCTGGGTTCTTGTTAGAAGAAATTTCAATCTTCTTCAGTTCTAGATTAGGCAGTCTAGTTTTCTCTATCAGTGAATGGACTGGGGTTTCTTGGACAATAATGTGCCAATTGTTGATGGTTTGTGACCCATAAAATGTGAGGGTGACTATTCTGGCTTTGGTATGTAATTATGCAAAACACTTTCTATAAAGGCTTGCCATCTGATCTAATGACAGTCCCTGCGGTCTATTTCAAAAAGGGAGGGTCTCTATATACAGCTCCTGAGAGAAAGAAAAGTAACATTTTGTTTTAATACAAGTTTTATGGGAAAAAATGGATAAATACAGAAACATCTGAACACATAGGCAGGCGTTTGCGGGGCAAATTAAACTAATGACGAGTTATTTTAATAAGTTAATCATAGCAACACCGCGGATCTATAGCATAGGGGTAGGGACAAACGATGTGAAGTCTCTATTAAAAAATAAATAAATAAAAAAAATCTTCGACTCCTAAGCACCTTGGCGGAGATGGGAGGTCGCCGCGGAGGAGGGAGACGCCGGGGGTCCCGGACCAGCCTCCCACCTCTGCGGGCTTTCCCCATCCCACCGGAGTCATTGATTCCCCCCCCTTTTTAAGCTGCAGAGCAAGCCGGGATCCTACCTTAGGAAGCCTGTGCAAATGAGCTGGGCGCTTGGGATGACACCTACCATGCTATTAAATGGACGGCTATTTCACCTGAGAAATTAATGCCAACAAAATAAAAATTAAATAACCAGGGTCGGCGTAACCAGCTCCATCTCTCTCCAAAGAGTCTGGGGCAGGAGAAGGTTTCTCCTAAACAGGTGAACAGGAGGGCAGGAAAGAGACAAGTTCCCTTTAAAGAAAAGGGGGAAAGTTAGAAATGTTTGGGGTTTTAAAAAATTATTTGCATTTTTCCCCTTCCCTCCCCTTCTGCTTTCTTGAAAGGAGGGATGCTAAAGGGCTTCGGTTGCTTTGGTTGCTACCAAGTGACATTGCTGCTACGTCACGGGACAAAACATAAACACTGCTGCCAATTTAAATTGATGTATAAAGATTAATGGGAGATGAAGCATACTAACAACCTGGATTATAATGGCAGGAATAGTTATTATTTCTCCAGAGCACATACATGTATACAGAGAGCCATAGGGAGCACACACTCGTCCCTCGAATTTTATCTCTCCACATAGGCATGATGTGTGTCCACCGTGACATGTTTAATTCCCCCGTGGACTAAACTAATACGATTAAAAAAAAAAAAAAAAGAAAAAAAGAAAGAAAGGCTGATTAAAAGGCAGAATCAACAAAATATCAACATGCCACAGAGAGGAAGGAGGAATAGATAATTAGAAGCAAAAGAGGAGCAGGTAATTATGATCTGAAATTAAATATGATGTTTAAGACGTCTCCTTTGTACTGCAGTGAAGATTTCAGATTCATACACATAATAAACACTCAGGTTGTCATCTGGAGGTGCAAATCTGAAAGATATTCCAACAAATGAAGTGCTGGCAGAGAGAGGTATAAAGAGATCTCCGCCTGTCAGGGGTCAGACAGCCTGAGATTGCTTCTAGAGATCTTTTGAAAATTTCACACGATTGAAGGCTTAGGGGCTTTGCTGCGTTCGCATTTCAAACTCAGATCAGCGGGATCACAATCAAAAATAGAGGTCTGGAAAATTTTGATGCAAAGATGGCCACAGGCTTCAGTGATTTTTTTTTTCTCTTTTTTTTTTTTTTCTTCTTCTTCTCCCAGACAGACACTCTGACATGACTATGATCCCTGGGATGACAGAGTTGTCAGAAAAGAAAGAGAAAATAGCATCTTGTCTTGTAACTTCCTATCAGTCAAAAGGAATTTAGGATCCTCTTTCCAATAAAAGAGAGGGAGAGGGAGCAAGAGGGGGAGTGGGGGAAGACGACGCTTTCTTACCAAGCAAGGAAAAGTGAAGAGAGTTCTGTGTTTTATAATTAATATTCCACACCTAAACGTTTCTGATCTCGCCCCTTCGCAGTCCTCCCACCCTATCACCTTCTTCTCCTCTACAATTTCAATTTTAGATCAATTCGTGTCCTCCGGAACAGTGTGCATAAGCGATATAATATTGGTTACATGTATATTCATGTCTGATACCGTGCCATTCATCATATACGCTTACATCAACTATATCGCATTTTTTCACTCGAACTTAATTGTACAGAGATGATTTTTGCTGCCAATATCTCATCCCATTATTGTTTTATTTAAATCAATAAATCGTTCTAAGAAATTTTGTTTAAAGTCTAAAAAAGAAGTCGGAATAACGGAAGGAAATAGAAAATTTAAAAGTGTCCTCCGAGGAACAGCAAAAGATGGATTAAACCAACGGGAATTGTGTTAAAACATATATTCAGTATATTCTATTTATAACTCTTTTGGAAAGGTCAGGTGCAATAGGAAGTGTTTTATCTTCTCAGCTATTTCAAATTAATTGCTATTGATTTGTTGACCAGGAGGAAGAGTAGTTAACTCAGCTCAGGTCTAATTATTGTGCTTTATAAAAGAAACGATGCGGGTAACTTTCCGAAATGAACGAGCTGGGTTTGGAAATAGGAACTTGCCGGGATGCTCTTTCCTAATTAGCTCCGAGGCGAGCGTTTGGGGACCTCGGCTCAAGGGAAAGTTTCCCCCTCTGTATTTTACTCCTAGCTGTTCTGCAAGCCAAATCTTAAGAAATAGTAAAAACTCACCCCTATTTCACATCCGGGATGGATTTTTGTTTGATTGATTTTTAAATTATTTTTGGTTTTAGCTAACTTCTCTGGCGCCGAGTGCGCTTCCTCAGGTAAAGAGAGGACGGGAAAGCAGCGAAAATGGGCTTTTGGCAATTGACCTCTTATATATATTTTTCTTAATATAAAAAAATATTAACAAGAAAGATGAATTTATTTTTTTTTTTCCCCTTGGAAAGGATGAAATAAGATTCGGACTCCGCGGAGTAACCGGAGTTTCACAATCTCTCTCGAAATAAAAAACAACCACCCTGCGACGCTGGGAAGCAGAAAATAACCCCTGTAAAATGCCTAAATTGTTGAGATTTGCACTGCTAAAGTTATGATAAGAAAGCCTGTATTTAAAACCGCCAAAGTTTCCCGTCCCCGTCCCCCCCCCCGGCTCGAACCTGACAGTGGTAACTCTGGCAAATGACATCTCAATAATGAACAAAACATTCTTTTTTTTTTTTTTTTTTCCTCGCCATCTGAAGCAATCAGTTAATTAACAAATACACACCCCCCACCCCCCCCCCATTTTGCCTGGACCCCACTTTTTCTAAATGAAGGATGAAAATTTTAAGAAGAAAAATTATCGACGAGCTTGAGGGTGTGAAGAAAAAAAAACTTTTCTGAGATGTATTTGCCGTGTCTTTTCTTCTGCTGGGAATATTTCTGGGTTATGTCACAAAAGAAAAAAAAAAAAAAGAACCTACGAGGTAGTGGAAGCAATTTCCTGAAGATAATAAACAAGACTAAAGAATTGAAAATAAAGTAATTCGAATATGCAGTGGTGGGTTGGTTTAAAGGATGATCAGAAACATCTTTTTGGGGAGATTATTTTTTTTTTTCCCTTCCGGAAAAGATAAATCAGAATTAGGAGGATTCGGGCTTTTGTGCCCTTCCTGCCTGTATCCGGATGATGATGTGTTTGCAACCCAGGTTTTGGGATGCAACTTTAGAAATAGGGAAACAAAGACAGAAAAACCTGAGAAACAGAGTTAGAAAGACGCAAGATTAAAGGCATTCAACGGGCAGTGGGGAGAAACAGAAAGAAGTCAATTTATAAGAACTGTTTCCCTCCTTGGGGGAAAACACCCGAAGTGTTTTTGCAGATGTACAATATAAATTTCAGCTTCTGCCGGATTTCCCGCTTCGAGCTGAACAAACTGCATTCGGGGAGGGGGGTGAGGGGAAGTAGAAAAATTGATGCAAGTCCTAACTCTGCCTTTGCCATCGAGCTGCCCTGAAAACCAGCACGTTTGGGCTCGTATCGCCTTGATATTTTTTAATCTCTGAAAAGGTCCCGTCCCGCTGCGGGGAGTTCGTACCTGGTCAGAGGGGAGGGAGGGGAAGAGAAGCGGCAAACGAACTTGGCAGGAGGCAACGGTTGCCATTCTGGGCAAGGACGCGGGGCAGGACTTTAACTCTCAAACTTTTACTTGGGAAGAGTGGGAAAAAAAAAAAAAATAATTGAAATATTAAAGAGCTGTCTTGCGAGGAGGGCGGTGGGCGCTGGGTTGAAGCGGTGATCCCCCCTCCTGCGGGTTTTCGCTGAAGCTGAGGGAAAGGAGGTAGGGAATTTGTATTCCTTTCACCCTAGAGATGGACAAGATTGTCCTGACAACTGCAAAACGCAGGGGCTCGGACCTTTGTTCTAGGGCTGGCGACTGCAATTTGGAGGTGGCGACTTATGTTTTCTTCCTTTTTAAAGAAAAGAGGGACGGTCCGTGGCTGGAGATTTTTTGCTCAATAAAGTTTTCACACATTGAGGGTGGGTTTGGTTTTATTTTATTTTGTTTTGGGGTTTATGTTTTTGTTTTGAAGCGTGGCCAAGAGCACGCTAACAAACGTGGAAATTAATGGAAAGGCTTTTGGTGACTCCAGCCCGTTTGGCGAGCGCGTCCCTAACCCGGGGCAGGCGAAAGGGCCCGATCCTGTCTCCTCTTCTCAGGGAAATTATTATCCCTGGTCTCTATATTATTAATTTTTTTTTTTTTTTTGGGGGGGGGGGGGGGGGAGGGAGGGGGAGGAGACTGTATGTTATCTTGAATTTCCCAAATCGGGATGTCCCATCACATCTTTCCCTCCTCCCAGCATCCAGCCTCCCCCTCTCGCTGCCCCACGACCGCGCAGGACGAGCTCAGTGGCAGCAGCGGCACCAAGCCTCAGCCGGCTCTGGGCGCTGGATGTGACTTCCCGGGCCCGATCCTGTCCCCCCTCCCGCAGGGCACCCTGTCGGGACCCTCCCTGATGTGGGTGTCGTCCCGTGTCGTCGTGTCCCCCACCCCACCCCAGGGCGGTCAGCCGGTTGCGGGCAGGGGCATCGCGCTCCTCCGGCTGCCCCACGGCGAGGTGGAACCAGGATCAGCTACACGTGTGGAGTGGAAACACCTCCTACGGTGCATAACGCCTGGTCATATACCTCCAAGTAAATTAAATCCCCCTAAATCTTCTCAATTGCAAGGGGAGACGGCGGCTAATATTACCATTAATTGAAATGAGAGCTGCGCTTGACTCGTGGGGAGTTTCACTCGGGTTTTTTACACGGGCTTCTCTGGGACCCCATCCGCACGCCTTGCAGCCCTGACCTGAAACGCTCTTTACCTTCGTGCACACGGTTAATAGCGGGTTGAAAGCGGGTGCTTAGCTAAAGTCTATACGTCTGGCCTGTAATGTATATATTGCTTCCTGCATATATATCATAGAAACGTGGTTTGCTGGAAATACATGTACGCGAATCTCAACATACACATCCCCGGCCGCGGGTATACGCGCTGCCCGGCACACATCCACGAGGGGTGTCCACCTCTGCGTGGGTACCTGGACGCGAGTGTGTCCCCTGGAGTGTTTGCGGAGGTCTCGGTGCCTCCACTTTGTTCTGGGGGGACCAGGGACCTGGGAGGGGGGGCCACGGGGATTGGCCGAGGGGGACCGCCAGGATTGTTCCCAGGCACCAAACACCGCTGGGGAGATTTCACATGATCTTCCTAATTCCCCGTTTTATATTTTATGATTTCTTGCCAGCATCTCAGTGTGTTTCTGTTTAGATATACTAAGCTCCTTGAAATTAATTAACCTGTGGTCAGCAACAAAAAAAAGTAATACTGGTTAAGCTATATTCCTTTACAACGTTTGGTCACAGTTAGTTACAGAATTTTCCAGCTGTGAAGATGATGTACACTATTTACTGTAATTGAATTGCTGTTATAACACCTTTCAAGAGGAAAAGTGATACATGACAAAAGTTGAGCTGACGCAGAGGCCCCCTTTTTCCTCCCCCCTCGCTTATCTGCAATAAAAACTTCACTGCGGAGAGCCCCCCCCCCCCCCCCCCCACTCGTGTCTGCCCCGGGGGTGGGTGAGGAGCCGGCCCCCGCGCAGCGGTACGGAAACCCCTCCGCACCTGCGCTCCGCGGCAAACACGCATCGGCCGCGCCCCGCGCAAATTCCGCGCATCCCGCCGGGAATTCCGGGTTGAAACGGGCGCCGGGCTCAGCCCCAGCGCCCCGGTGCTGCTCGGTCGCACCGCAGCATCAGCCAGAAACTCTGCGGCGCGGAGGGGGAGAGGGTGTTCATTTAGAGCTTAAAGCGCTGAAAACAACCGTTCTCGTGTTTGGGGAGGCAATTGGATTTATTTCCTTCCAACTCGTAATAGATTCTCTGGAGCATCAGAGAGATTATTTTATAAAGTAAATTCAAAGCAGGCTGTTCATTAGATCCCATTATTATTAAAAGGGGACGATCAGTTGGAAAAATTCTATCTAATTTGGAGGAAAAAAACCACACATTTTAAATAATTTCTGTAACTTTTGCTACCTTTGGCGGTTTTGGCAAGAGAACAAATAAAAACCCGGAGGAGTTAGAAGTGTTTTTTCCCTCTCTCTCTCTCTCCCTCTTTTTTTTTTTCCTTCTCAGTGCCACATAACAGCCTTTCCTCCTTCAACTTCAAAGAGGACTGAAAGGACAAACATTCTGATACAGCTAATAATACACGGAGAGAAAGAATTTGCATTCCTTAGCAAATATAAGTGCTCATTAATAGAATCATGTATTTGGCTAAGAACATCTTGCCAGTACCGCTGGGAGACAGAAAGTGCTCATGCGGGGAGGGTTTGAGAAAGAGTTTTGATTGACGTTGTAGGAGCCACATCTTCCCCCTTTCCCCCAGTCATATGTATTAGGTCAACGATTACTATTTTAAAAAAAAAAAAGAAAAAAAAAGTGAAGTAATAATCATAAAGGAACAGATGGGGACAGAGCGCCCTGCGACTCCTGAAAGGCACAGCAAGGACTCGCTGCCTATAAATTCATCAAGATAATGCTAATTGCACTCTTAGGCCGTGTCGCAGCTCCGAGCTGGCCGCCCTGTCGGGGGGTCCCGCATCCGCACCCGCATCCGCGCCCGCATCCGCGCCGCATCCGCGCCCGCTCCGCGCCCGCCGCCCTCCCACCCCCGCCTCACCCTCCGGAGCTCCCGCTTACACCCCCATTTCCCTCTGCCTTGGAGCCCGCGGGGGTTACGCGGAAAGCCCTGGCCCTTAAACCGGCTCCGGCTGCGCGGAGGGGCGCGGAAGGCGGGCGCGGAGGGCGGGGAGGGGGAGAGGGGGGGGCAGCACGCTCCGGCGGGGTTTTACCTCCGGGCTCGGAGGGTTCTCACCTCCGGGCTCCTGCGGGCCCTTCACTGCGCTGTGCTGTAATATAGCATTGATCTGATTGACACCCCAACCTCCTGTGTGCGCCCAGGGCAGTTCTGACATACAGCCATGGTAGGGACGTGTTACCAGGGTACCAATTTTTTGGCCATTGGAACAGGGTGCAGGATACCGTCACAGCATCTCCTGGGGACCATCACCAGGAGCTCTCTCTTTCCAGCTAGTACTTTCTTAGGCTCTAAGCTGAGGTCATTCTACCTAATAGGTGTGGTGGGAAACGGTAAGCAAAATAAAAGTCGCTTTCTGATTAAAACTTTGACCATTTGACTGAGCTGAACACGATTCCAGTGATTACCCAAAGCTTATTTCGCCCTCATGAGAACTCTAATTTTGTTCCCATTTAGTCTGCTGTAAATCTGGACATATTCTTCCCTGTAAAGAAATCTTCTCCAAGAGGGAATGAATCGGCTTAATGTGGATCCTAGGAAAGTTTACTGACACTCAGATGGGCAAATCTTTCCTATTTTCAGCACAATAAATTATATAAAAAAGATAAAATCTTGGAGAAATTAAAAAGCAAACTTTGCCTTTTAAGGTGATTATCCGGGAATCTCTCCTGCTCTCCTGACTTATGCCGACCGTTACTGACTCGCTTGCTACAAAGAAAGAATATAAAAATATCTGGCCAGTGCAGACTGAGTAGGTGTGTGTCGGAGAGGCGACTGGCGGAGAGGAGACGCTGGATCGGAATTGCAGCTAGACATAGGGACTATAATTTGATCTTCTGGGTTTCTTGCATCTAGTTTTAAGAGTGTCATAATTAACAACATTTTAAAGGCGAACAATATATCTTGAGCTGTTATTTTGAAGGACCCGGTGAGTTTATTATCACTTCAGTCTCTAACATCAGGTTTGGATATCTTTCTAGAAGGTAACCCTTAATTCAGCAGCAAGGTTCAGAGCTTGGTGTAAACATCGAGCAACGATACAGCTGAGGGCTTTATTGCAACAAACTTTGTTGCTAAAAGTTCTTTTCTGGCTTTCACTCTTTCAGGTTTATTTAAAGAAGTTATCTTTGCCTGGGAGCTTCTTTAGGTTTTGTTAGATTTGGAAGCAGCTTTTTATATATATATAGATGAGTGCATTTGTGTTACTCAAAGGCAGCTGAACGTAATTTGCCTGTGACTTTAGTGGGACCATATTTCATCAGAGATACACAAGAATGCTGGAGAAACGGTGCTAGGAAAGCATCACATGTGGTTCTCCGGGATGGTTTGTGTATGGCAAGAGCAGAAGAAGCATGCTTCGGCTTCAAAGAGGTCCTGTATTTTATTAGCATAATCGGTAGAAATTGTCAGTCAGAGGCTTGCTGTTGGTTTAGGCCCAGCAGCCTTTGGTCTAATAACCTTCTGACTGAGTTTGGGATTAAAAAGTCAAAAGTTTTTGGTTCATTCAGCAAGCGGGACCCTCCGTCTGAGCACACTGACGTCCGCGTTGACTCTTTGTTCTGTCCCAGTGGTCCCCAGCCCACGCTGGCCCCGGGATAATAATATCAAGCAAGGAATGCACTGTCTTTTTTTTTTCCTCCCCTCTCCCCGTCCTTTTTAACTCCTATGGCTGTGAGCAGCATCGGAGGGTCCATAAGGTTAACAAATTGGGAATTTCAAACCCCTTTGTTTCAGAATCCCTTGAAATACGCCTGTCGGCTTTGCTCGGGGGCCGTGAACCCGGGAATCCTTCCCGACCGACGGCCCCAAGGCCCCCGAGCTTGCAGGGCCCTGAGCTGTGGGCCAGTCCCAGCGGGGGACTGCCCCAGGGTGAGGAGCGCAGCTCTTCCGGGATGAAACAAAATGTTTCAGATGCAATGAATTGGACATCTGTTTCATCAGAGAAAAAAAGAAAAAAAAATTTATCAGCTCTAATGAGAGATGTTAAGATATTTTGGTATGTTGATAGGCTGCCTCCTGCTCCTCACAGCTGGAACAAACACGCTACCTAATCTATTGGCCCCTAGGAACGATTTTTTTCCCCTGGGTAATACCTTTTCTTCACATCAGAGCACTGGAGTATCAGTAGCACGCACTCGATGCTTTTCAGTGCACTCTTTAGCGGGTTTGGGTCATTGCCAGCCTTCAATTTACCTGCAAGTTCCCTTATCTCTAGGCTGCGGATCCATTCTATGCTGGATTTCTTAAATACGATGATGTCCTCCTGTGCAAGCCATTGTTTTTTAATTCAGCAGCTCTACCAATTCTAAAAGTCTGGTTTGCTTCTCTATTAATGTGGTCAGGGGATCTGCTTTTACCCTGAGCTTGTCCTGTAGGATTCTCCTCCTCCAAATCCTTCCCTGTTCTTTCAGTGTGCTGGACCAGGCATGCAGGACTTGTTCTTTGTCACGTTGAAAACATCTCACTATCGCCCATCACCTGCAGTAGTCTGTGGCTCGGTGCTGGGTGGCACTCCCACATGCTGGTTGCTTTATCAAGAGATGTTATCCCTTGCTTCATGGGATCTTTTTATTAGCAGCTTTGTGTAGACTCTGAATGGTTTTACGGTATGTTCCTGGACCTGACCACATTTTCCCCTTTGGTTATCAGTTGGTTTTGTGCACAGATTCAGTTCTTGCAAACTGAACTCTTCAGTTCTTTGTGCAAACTAATTTTTCCTGTAAATACAATATTACTTCTGAAGCCTTCTCTGGGATGGAATTCCCCTCCAGCTCCTATTTACTCCATTCCCAGGTATCACGTTTTTCTAGGTGCAGCTCTCTTTTGCTTTCATTTGTACTTTCCCCCTTGCAAGAGGTGTCAGGAGGCTGAGTTCTGCTCAACCCATTTTACATACCGTGGGCTGAACAATGCCGTGAAAGACATTTCTGCTTCTAACACAAAGTATGTGCTTTTCATCTGAAAAGCAGTGGCCAGAGATGGTGCAAATATAGCTGGGACTTCAGCCAGGCACTTGCAGACCAACTTTAGAGGATTGCCTGAGAGAGGACCACTGCCTCCGAGTAGATGACTGTATTTTCCTGGACAGTCCCTGCAAGGTCCTTGCAGCCGCCCCAGCAGTGGCCTGTTTCCAAAGTGCTTTCACCCATGCTTATTCAATACTTGTTGTAGTACGGGCTCTTCTGGAAGCAGGATCCAATCTGAAGCTACTGATAACAGCTTGTTGTGCTGTTGACACGGTTGCGGATCCTGTGACTCCCCGTATTTCTTTTTTTAGAAGTAGTAATCCAGCTCTCTCTTTTTTTTTTCTTTTTTTTTTTTTTTTTTTAAGCCTTCCTTTCATTAAATTGTGCTGATGCCACAGAAAATTGTCAGCTGTTCATCCTTTCCCTAGACAAGGAATATATCTATATCTATATGTATATGTATGTATGTATGTATGTATAATCACAGCAAGGGGAGGAAAGGGTCAGGTGTTGCTATGGAAAGAGACCATTAATCTGTGACAGAACTGATACTACGGGAGGTGAGAGACTTCCCCTGCACAAAGTAATTCTTTAAAAGGAAGCTCACGGAGAGCCCAGCCTTTCTCCAGGGGACACCTGCCCCAAGTTCGGTAATTTGGTAATTTGCCCCTCTTATTGGTTGCCTTTGCTCAAGGCTCTTCAACCAATTTTTCCCTGATCTAAATGTAGCCTAGTCTCAAGTAGTCTGGATTAAATTAGAAAGAAGATTTGTATGAGGTATTGGCTTGAATTCTTTACAAAGACCGTGATCCCAAAGATATCATAAGTTTCTCAAAAATCCTGTGATGGTTTATGCCAACCAAGCATCCACTTATATATATAAAACATCTTTCACTTTTAATAGATGTATCCAAAAGGAAAGAAGGGAAGTTGGAGGCAAGGGAAGAGATTATCCCCTTTCTCATCTATTCTGTTAAAATGATCTCCCTTGCAGATCCCAGCTGCATATCACTCTCTGGTCCATCATGATCATGGGTTTCGTCAGGGACTATCACGTCAACCAGTTGAAACCGGCTCTGCTCTTATTCTTTAACTCCCACCGACCAGCAGGAGGGAGTGGAGGGGAATCCTCTGGTGCCTCTGCAGAACTGGTTTCTCTTTGCTCCACACCTGGCTGTTCAGGTGCACACAAGCGGATCAGCTTTCCGAGGCTCCCAGCACAGATGGGATTGAAGCAACCACTCCTGACCCACCCACTGGTCTTTATCTGTGTGCCCCACAAAACATGGGAGTCACGTTATTAACTGTGGCATCCTGATTGCATCTAAAACTAATGGGATGAAAGGTAGATTTGCCAGCTGATTTTTTCACCTATAAAACTCTGGGTGTTTTAACATTATTAGAAGAATTATCTCTCTGGATGCATTTTTTAGCAGCCTGTTTGATAGCTTCATCCTGGTCTGACTTAGCGATGGAACTAGAATTAGAGAGTTAATTTAATTTCTTACCATAAGGCAGGATTTTTCAATCCATTTCACTTTTCCAGCCCCTGCCACTTTTTTTGCTGACCGCGGACCTGCCAGTTGGTGTTACCTCTCCCGGTCACTTGCAAGTTGCCTCACGGACCACGGAGTCTCTCCTGGCCAAAGGCTGAAAACTGTTGCTTGAAGGAATGTGAAGGAGCAGAGCAAGCCTCTCTCAGGGTCACTGGCCTGGCACAATTCTCACATACGCCGAGTAATGTGCCACAAGCAACATTTTATTTTGCTCTGCCTGCCAGTCTTAATATCAACTTTTAAAAAAATTTTCCTTTGCCACAGGAAACATCGCAAGACTGTGCATTGAGGACCATCGGCCTATATAGAAGACGACTTGGCTTGGATATTAAAGAATTATCTCCCTTATGTCTAGCATTTTCAGATTTTCTTCAGAAGTAGTTTGATTGATTCTGATGTTTTTGTGTTGCTCTGGACCCTTAAATTCTGGTAAGAAATTATTGTGTCTGGCTCTTGCCTCTTTTAAATCTTTGCAATCTGAGTGTGTCTCCTCACAGGCACAAAGAGACGTGTTGATACACAGAGAAGCAGAAAAAGAGGTTTTGCGTGTCTCTCTGGAAATCACACCTGGGAAAAGGGGGGGTGGTTCTTTCTTCCACAGCATTTAGAAATATTCTGTGACCCTTCTCCCCATTTTGCAGAGCAGATTTTGCTGCAGAACCGGCACTCAGAGAAGGTCTGTGGCCCCGGCTGCTGTTTTAGGATGATTTCTCCTTCCCCTGCAAGATCAGCAACAATTTCAGCCAAGAACAGTGAATGAGGAGAGGCAGATGGCAGAACACTTGCAAATTTTTGAAGGGTTTTTGCTCATCAGGGTTCAGAGCTTCAGTTAGTCGTTGTTTCATAGCGCGTGGTCCTCTCTAAGTGATAGACACAGGGTAACAATCATAGGGGCTCCGGTGAACTTCCCGGTATTAAGACGGCTAAAGTGCTGTTCAGATGTAATCCAATCAACAAGACGCTACTCTACGCAAGCTGGGTGGCAAGGCAGACTGAGCTGATGATCGGCCAGAGCACGGTAACGTCAATGTACAAGGATGAAAGTAAAAAGATAATAATAAAAAAAAGAACTGGCCTATTTGAAACTTCGGGATAAGGGTCAAGATGTTGCCTGACGTGACTATCAGTGGTCACTGGTGACAAGAAGAAGGTTGGTGAGAAGGGGAGGGAGAAGTTAAGCAAGAGCTTGTGGTGTGCCTGGGACAGACAAAAGAAGAGTCAGTAAGAAACACTTATATTTTCCAGAGCAAAGAGATTAATTAGTGAGAAGGGCTGGTTTTGCAGCAAAGAGGAGGTTTTCTTCACAAATGGGCCTGAATAGTACCGTTATAGAGATGGGGCTGTATTTATTCTCTTGGGAATACATGGTTTGGTTGCTAGTGAGGGAAGAGAGATGCAGTCTCCTTAGTTCTACCAGTAAATTTATCC
The DNA here is from genome assembly GCF_964106895.1 of Numenius arquata. Lineage (NCBI taxonomy): Eukaryota > Metazoa > Chordata > Aves > Charadriiformes > Scolopacidae > Numenius > Numenius arquata. The sequence goes on along the minus strand of NC_133586.1, from coordinate 5,600,371 downwards.
TCAATAAAAGAAAATCTTAGTAAAGAGGATAGGGGTTTTTTTTTGTTTGCTTGTTTGCTTGAGTGGGTTTTTTGCATTATAACATGTGCCTTGTTAAATAGTGTCCATCCATGCTCCTTGAAGCCAAAAGTGTTTAGAGGGTAAATTTCAAACGGTGAAGGAAAAGGTGCATCACCATCACTTTACACCGTTGTTTTCATATACTTTGCATCAGCGTCCGTTAAATTACATGACGATTTATGAGACAGATTGGCTGCTACATTTGACCAATTTGTTATGATCTTGACCATTTTTTTAAAGTTCCCACCTCAGGAGCATTTCTTAAGTGGTAGGAAAGAGAGTCTACTGGCCCCTCTTATGCTGAAGGAGTGCCATGAAGGGAGGATCGGGAGAATGGAGGAAAAAAGGCAGTAGTAGAAGTTGTGGCTGAACAGATGATCCAAGCTGGCATCATAGGTGAAAAAGAAACTGAGATATGGTAAGAAAGAATGATTTAAAAAGACAACAATAAAACATATGGGCATCTGGGAAGTGAGGTTAAGAAGTATGACCTTGCTGTAGGATGGAAAACAGGGGAGTAAAGGAAGTCTGGAAGATAGGCACAGGATGCCGAGAAAAGTGATTTGTCGCTTGTTTTTTGGGATGAGTGACAGATGGAAGACTGTGGTGAGGAAGGAGTTGTAGAGAGGAGGAGAAGGGGGCACACAGCAGACCAGGCTGGACACGAGAAGGATGGCGGAGGGAAGGTGACAGGCGGTGCAGGTTGGGGGGAGCCAGGGATGGCTGCCAGCCCGCGTGGTGATGGGGTGGCATTGTCAGTGATGATATTGTCAGGGATGGCAGACAATGGGAGTAGGATAGGGGGAATATGTGAGAAGAAAGCACTCTCAGCCCCCACCACTGACATGAGAGGGGTGACTTCAGTTTTGATCTCTCAGTGCAGTTCCTCAAAATCGGGGGCCATCTGGACACAGTCCTGTCCCTCACACAAGCTGTCAGCGGCACCGAGGGATCGCTCTGGCAGCCAGGACTTGCTGGCGCATCCCAGAGCCTCTGTGCTCATGGCCAGGAGGGCAGATGGCACCGGATCCACTACAGTGGCTTTGCACCACCTGGTGCCCCCTCTTCGAGGGAGTCCTGCAGAGCCAGGTGAGCCTGGCTTCGGGCACCGTGGTGTCACTCAGCCGGGTGGTGTAGAGCCACCCTGTCACATTGCAATGAGTAGACACCTAAACACCTTCAAGGACATGAACTATGGTGCAAATGTTCAGGATGGCCACACTCGTTTTTGGCTGGTTGTGTTATGTCAGGCATGACCAAAGCAACAGCCTGAGGTGGGTGAGAAAGGAAGGAGATAAGAACTCAGCTGACACAATGTCTGCAAAGGAATAGATATTTGCAGTGATTGGTTTCCTCAACCCCATCTCCTCAGCACTTCCTTGGCTTAGCATAGGCCCAATGCATAAATTAAGATTTGGGCTGTTTTTTCAAGTTGATCCTGCAATGAGTATGAAGAGAAGTCTCTGAAAATGTTGGTCATTCCTGCTTATGCACACCTAGACATCAGGGATTATTTTATTCAAGAAACATTTTATTGGTCCTCATCCATCCTAATAACAACACTAGTTTATTGTAGCATAACTGATAATGTGGATCTGAAAAGTAGATGCTTTGAGGCAAGAAAGTGATGATATGTGTTTATTACTGATTTTAGAGCTGTGGAAAATAATGCCGATGATTGCAGCTCTTCTACAAAATCAAGGCTCCAATAAGGACAGTACGAGGTTGTGTATTAGAGGAGATGACATGGGAAGCAACTGGTGACTGTGAATTGGTTAAAGGATCAGTTCACCCTTGCTGAAGAGAGCTCGTCATTTCTCCTCTCACCTCGGGCACTGCCTCCTCGCAGATGCTGTTCCTGGGAGAGGGAAGAGGTTGTAGTCAGCTTGTCCAACCCACAGCCCTAACGAACTCTTCTGGCAGAGGAAACCTTGAGACTTTTTAACTTGAATCCCGTATATGCATGTATTCCTTCCACTGGAAAATATAAATGTCTAAGAATAAATTGCATCAGTTTTGGTTAAACTTTAAGACTTCTCAAATCTAGGTATGACTCCCTGGTCAAAACCTCTGAGGCAGAGATCCTCATATAAGAATAACAAATTGGTCTGCTGTGAAGGTATTCATAGAGTGAAATAAAAAGATAAATAGAAGGTTTGAACACAAGTTTTGTCTGCATCTTAAATGGGTTCCCTAAGTATTAATTTATTAGGCATTCGGTAAAGAGAGGACGGGAGGAGAAAAAGAGAAAAAAGAGAAGAAAGAAGATTCTGGATTGATAAATTTACAACTGTTTTAATTGTATTTTATCACATAACATGAAGATATGTGTAATGAATTCATATGCAAGCAAATAATCACAGAATCAGAATCACAGAATCTTAGTGGTTGGAAGGGACCTTTGAGATCATCGAGTCCAACCACATTAAAAAAAAAAAAAAACACAAACAAACAAAAAACACAACACACAAAACCAAACAAACAACAAATCCCCTCCCCCCCCCAAAAAAAAAAAAAAGCACCCACCAACTAAACCCCACACCCACAACACCCCACCACAAACCAACAATCCCGGGCAACTAGAGCATGCCCTGAAGAGCCACGTCTACACGTTTCTTAAATACCTCCAGGGATGGTGACTCCACCACCTCCCTGGGCAGGCTGTTCCAGTGCTTGACCACTCTTTCAGTAAAGTAATTCTTCCTAATATCTAATCTAAACCTCCCTTGCCGCAGCTTCATACCATAATAAAATATCTACAAACACACAAATAACTGCTTACTCATATTGGACTAGTAGAAAGCAGAGAGCAGTCCCAAAAACTTACCTTAAGCTATGGTAGACCACACAGCTACGTCACTTTACCCCAGAAGAGCATCTTTCCCAGCACCCACTGTATGACTATACACTCTGCTTTGGGACTGCACTAATGTGACAATTTAGGAAGCACACTTAAATGAATGATCTGAAGTGTATGGCACAAGTACCTGTAATGGACCATCCCAAACTCCTCTTTTAGATTGGAAGAAAAGATGAAAACCACTGACATGGTAGCCTTGACACAGGTACTTGAAAGAACGCGGTAAATATGGTGAGTGTGGTTCTGGGAAGGGACATATTAGCTACAAATATTATTAAAGCAGCTACCAATTTAAAAATGTATAAACTGTAGAAGAAAGGGAGCCACGGAAAAACCTGTTAGCAATAAAATTGGAAAGAGAAACATTGCTTACCCAGCTGGTTAAATCATGATGGAGACCAAAATCAAGTGAAAAATAAACACCAGATTTAGAAGCACACTCAATGTATCTGGCAGACTGCAAGAGCTGGTGCCACTAAGGAAGAGATCACATCGAAACTGTCCAATTCTGTTCAGTCCTACACAGATCTGTACATTGCAGAGTCTCTCAGCCGTCTCCACTCACACAGCAAGCAAGCAGTCACCTTTTCTCACCCTGCTAACAGACAGGACTAGACTCAGGCTCTCTGAACAGATAAATCTTCATAGAATCATGGAATCATAGAATTATAGAATCATAGAATGGTTAGAGTTGGAAGGGACCTTAAAGATCATCGAGTTCCAACATCCCTGCCATAGGCAGGGACATCTCCCACTAGACCAGGCTACTCAAAGCCCCATCCAACCTGGCCTTGAACAGTTCAAATGATGGGGCATCCACAACTTCTCTGGGCAACCTGTGCCAGTGTCTCACCACCCTCAAAGTAAAGAATTTCTTTCTACTATCTACTCTAAATCTTCCCTCTTTCAGTTACCCCTGGTCCTATCACAACAGTCCCTGATATCTCAGACATCTATATCCCCTCTAAGGTTCTAGAGACAGCTTTAAAATCATTAACAGAATAAATTTCAGGAGTATGAAATTAATATTTATTGGGTGACATCAGTCCTCCACATGCATTGATTTCAAAACAGGAGAAGTTTTTTTTTTTCTTTTTTTTTTCTGATTAGCTCCAATAAACACAGCTTCTGGGTGTCCAAGCTCTCGTGAGAAATCAAAGGAAGCCTGCATGCAATGCAAAAGTACAGTTGTCACTTTAGTTTACTCGTGCTTGTCCCGGAAAATGAAAAGAGGCTTTTCTCACTTCTTTTCATGCACTCGTGCAACATGGTTGTGTTTGGAGTTCTACTTGCTATTGTCATGTTAGAAACCCAAACTGCGAATGCAAATCCCCTGATGGCTTAGTACCAGATTTCTGAGTCTTGCTGCAGAGATGTCTTTGAAAATTTGCCCCCATTTTGTAGTGATAACGTGACAGATTCCTCTTGTCCTGAAATTCTGGTGAGCAGTGTGCCTGGAGGTTTGGCTAGTTTGCTAGGATTAAAGTCTGGGTTTTAAAGATGGTAGCTTATTTTTCCTCCCAAACAGGCACCAAGATAGAGATATCTGCTTTGAGAGAAAAACAAATCCACAAAGACAGAAAATTACAGAGTTACCCCATCTGACTGAAAGCTCCCAAAGCAGCCCGTGCTCCCCTTGTTAAATTCCTCTGCTAGAACCTGGGCCTGGTTTTCTCTCTTTTTTCCATTGCTTTGAGCAGAGAGGATTTCTAGAGAAGCTCACTTTAACCTTGTTTACTTGAGAAATTAAACTCAGGTTTCTGTCTCTTACTGATCCTGAGGATATACCTTATATGACTTCTCACCTTGGGCGCCTGTTAAAGGACCCAGGGTGTTGGGTATGATGGCTGACCTTCCCCATCCTGAGCTTGCATTGTTCTGCCACACAAAAGGGCATCCTTGTGCCAGGATCAAGTCCACCAGCTCCTTCACTTGTTCAAATATATCCTTTTATGATAGAAATTTTTTCTCAAGCCCTTGCCAATTAAATTCAGTTTAATAACTCTGACCATTTAAGTGACACATTTCATCTTGGAAGAGCTAATAAAAGCACTAATTACCGTTCAGAGTGCTCCCAAGAGGCAGATTATCGTTATCACATCCTCATTCTGTTGATAGGGAAACTGAGGCAACGCGATTTGCGGACAACAGACCGGAGCCCTTGCCAAACCACCCAGGTGAGTTCAGCGCTGTGTGGTTTCCCACATGGGTCAAAATCTACTTCTGCTGGGTACAAATGGAGGAATACCTTGGTATCTCTGTTTTTTCTTCCAGAGTTCAGCAACAGAAACAGCTGAGAGCGCAGAGCTGTCAAGTCTTTGATTAAACATCATGTTTTAATTAAACTTCCCGCTGTTGCCTCAACACCCTTGGCAAAAGCGGAGGTTGCTCTCAAAGCCAGCAAGGGTCTTTTGGGTACAAAAGGGATGCAGCAGTCTCCCAGTGACTTCCAGGGGCTTTTTGAGTTGGGGCTGAGGGAGTTCATCCAAGGATGTATGCCGAGATGACTTATCCTGGCAATCATGGCCGTGTTGCTACGCCAGACCTGTGCGACTGTCACCGGCACCAGGGGCATTTGAATGAAGATGCAAAGGTGAGTGGAGGGAGCCAGGCCATGAAAATGATGTCTGTGCATCTTCCAGTTCTCTGCTGGGCATCAGACTTAAAATGCCATCAACTCTTTCCTCCCTCGTTCTCAAGAGGAAAGTTATATTTGGAGTAGGGCAACATGCCTTCATTTGAGAAGCTTAATGCCTTCAAAGTGCCTCCAAAGCACAATTAGCAAGTAGGAAAAGACACCCCAGAAGTCAAAGCAGGAGACCTATGTATGTAGTTCCAGCATCAAAGGAATATTACCTGCGCTTTCATCTCCCTTTCCTCTTGTGAGTCAAAGGTACAACATATTACTGCATATTTTAAGCATTTTCTATTTTGAAAGCTTAAATGTCAGTGTAATTCCCCCAATGGTAATTTCTTTGTGCTGTTCCAGACTGGTACTTCAACAAAACACCTCCCAGTTTTCGCACGGTTATCTCTACTTCAGCCTTTGATAGGTTTGTGTCCAATTCCTTCAAGTATTCACTCTGGATTTGAACCAGTTCATATTCCTTGACAATTTGCTTTGAACACTGTCAAATGAGGTATGGTACTGCCTTTTATGGGGCAGTTTTGATGCCCTACTTTCCCCTAGTTCCCACATCTTCTCTCTCAAGTACAAGATGGGCTGGTTGCATCTAGACTCACTTGCTGTTCAGAGCAATCTATAATATAACCACCTGGAAAAGGACATACCTTTTTTTTTTTTTTTTCCTATTTCCATGTTTCTTTTGTTAGAATGAACTTTGTATTTGAGGATTATTGACAAATCTGTTTGAAAAAGATGCGTGAAGAAAAACCTTTATGGTCCATCTTGTGGTAAGAAGCGGGTATTTCCTTGCTCATTTGAATGTCGGTGGATTATTTATGCTGGTGCAATGTTTTGAAGAGATAAAATACTCCCCACTGTGCTACATGCAAATCTCTGCAATGTAAACATAAATAGTTGTTGCACGTGCATAATCAAATACATTTTTTATAATTATTGTTGGATAGTTCAGTCCTCTAATAGCATCATCTGGTGTAAATCAGTGTAGCTCTACTGAAGCCTGCAAAGCCCCTACCGATTTGTACCAGATGGGACTCAAACTCTTCACTCTAAGTTTAAAAAAAAAAAAAGAAAAAGAAGGCAAAAGGCTGATAGTCCTTGAAAATGAAGTTCTTTGTTAATTCATGGAAAGCTAGTAGAGCAAGAGTGGCAGGGACTTTTCTTGATCCATATGTATGCCTCAGCCCTTATCTAGGGAGAACATTTCTGCGGCGAGGGAAAGCACGGATTTCTGTGCCAAGTTAGTTCTTGGCCCCTCTGCTCAGACTATCGCAAAGATTTGCCAGATAATGTCATTTATAACATGAACTCCTTTCTGCCGAGATTTGGACTACAACCACCAGCTCTTTAGCATAGGCCAGTAGACCGCTGCCAGATGCTAACAATTTTCAGCCGTTCACAACCTGTGCTGCATTTTTAGATACCTAAAGGTGAAGGGCTCGAAATCCGGTTTTCTGTCCCCAGAGTGATCTTGTTTCACTGTCATTCAGCATTATCTTTTCTCCAACACTGTACACAGCACAAAGAACTTTCTAAAGCTACTTTGACACTCGATTCTACTCCAGCTGAAGACAACCACCTCAATCTCATCCTTTTGGTGTTCTGTAGACAAACTTTGCTCGAAGTTAATATAAAATACAATGTTCAGCAGCATTTATTCCCACAAATCAATTTTGACTACATCATTCAAACAGCTGCTAGTGGAGACTGCCCATGCAGATTTTAATGCTATAAATACACATTTATTTCCAAATCTTTCAAATGTATGAGGCATACACAGTGTTTTGTCCCAACAGGCATGAAGTTAACTTTGTTTACATAAAAAGAGGTGGACAAGTAGGGGATTGTTTCCCCTCTTTTGAATGCTGATAGCAAAAATATCCACTAAATACTCAATTATTGCTTATAAGAAGATAATAGGATGTTCACCTAAACTTCATGAAGGAGCAAGATTTTACAGCAGTGACATACATACACATTATATGTAGTATATATATAGTGTATCCAGCTTTCAAATTAAAAGTTTGCATTACTGTGATCAGCTCTTTCAGGTTTGTCTGTGAGATATTTTTCCCATTTCCTGCACTTTTGACGAGATCCTCTGAAAGAGTTGTTATTCTTCTGTAAGCTTGGTGTGGACACAAACTTTTTTGCAGGAAGTCTGAGCTACTGTTAGCAGCTACTGAAGAGCTCTAAGTCCGATGTGGGTTTAATGTTGTGATGAGTGCCATGGCAGAACAGTCTAACAATATAAGTCTGTTGGACATGTCGTCTGGGCTGTCACGTTCAATTTGCACATGACCTCCTGGCCAAAAAATGGGAAAGAAGTGGTAGAATGCGGGACTGAAAGCTTATATTATTGCTTTGACAGCTTCACTCATCTAGAAGTAATGCAAAATGCAATTTATATTTATACTCTCTGACCTTCTGTACAGAGAGGGAAACTATCTAATGATGGGCCATGGTAGCAGAGAAAGAAACAGATCTCAATACAGCTGGAATTTGTCTACATTTTTTGCTTTTCAACCATTCAATTACAGTCAAAAGATAAATGAAACATGAAGAGTGCCTTGGTTAGGTAGTGACACAATTATTTTATAGTGAGTAGGTTCTGGCTTTGAGCCTTGGCAAAGGTTGCCACGCACGCCTTGTTTCGCTAGATACAGATAATCTGCCTGCTCCCACCGGACAAATCCCCTCTGCTTGGAGGTGTGTCATTATGCCCATCACAGGAGGAGAAGAAAGACACCAGCAACTCGGTACCACTCTTGCCGTGCATTTGAATATTCTTGAGAGAGGCTGACGCTCTAATCCTATTAACTATGATAAATCAAGTCAGGCCTAATTGTAGAAGGGACTTCTATTTTTGTGGAAAATAGGCAGAGAGGAAGAATGCACCACGTTCTTCTCGTCCGAGGAGCAGCACATTTGTATTGTCTCAGGGAAAAGAAATAAATAAATCAGCCTTTGATTCTGTCAGAACTGCTGAAGTAAATACTAGGTAAAAACACCTGAAGATCCTTAACAGCATGTCTCGGAGCAGATACCTTACTGCCGTAGCTCAGCATCCTTCAGGGGGGCTTCGGTGCAGCCACGACTGTTTACAACAGAATGATTTGGCTCAAAAATTCAGCCTCCAGCTGCATCTGTTTCTCTCTTTTCATTCGAAAGAGACACAGCATTCGAAAGAAAAGCTATTTGCAGAAACGAGCGTTAAGAGTAGACAACAGACACAGAAAACAGAAAGTACAAGTTTTAAGCATCTTAGTGTATTTTGGACAATTATATCGGTTTGTATTCATTTCTTCATCCCATTGATCCATTCTGCCTTAAATAGGAGGTGATCCAAAGTCCATTGACCTCAATAGTGAGACTTTCATGAACGGTTGTAGGCTGTGAAACAAGCCCAGAGTTTAGGTGTTCCCGTAAACCAGACAGTCGCTTGTTTTCTTTTCCATCTTAATTGTTTTATTCTGGACTGCTACATTTCCATTGGTGCTTTTTTACTTTTGTAGACTGAATTATTAAAAAAAACATTACTGGATAGAAATTTCGACTGATATCCAACTTTCTTTATGGAATTCCTTTTTTAAAAGATATGTGATGACAATAAACAATGAAATTGATGGTCACTATACACTTAACATGTCATAAAAGAATAAAAATGCAGAAACAAAGGCTACGGGAAGGTCATGTTTCATAAATAAATGCAGTAAGATGAGACAGCTAAGACAAAACAGTGCAATGATGAGAGACTGATCGAAGATTAACATGCAATTTATCTTTCTTTTGTTTTGTTTCCCAGGGAGAAAGAATACTTTGTCCAAACTACCAGTTGTCCTACAGGTTAAAAACTTCTTACCTCTGCAGCATTTGAAGCAGAATATAATTATATTTTTTTAAATTATAAGGAAACTTGGAGTCTAGTTGATTTATGTAGCTTCTTCCTCTGGTCCCTGCAGGCTGGTGCAAACTCGTGGCTTTCCAGCGTGTAATGTTTCAGGACATGGGTTGAAGCAATGGGCCACACATGAGGACTGAGATCTCTGGGGTGACTCCTCGGAGGCGAGGGGCAGGTCTGAGTGCGAGCGTGGTTGTGTGAGGGGCACTTTGCAGTGTGAATCTCGCAGTTGGTGCACATGGTTAAATCAATACCCACCTCCCCCAGGGCTCCTCCAGCCAAGGAGCACCGCAGCCTGCCCAGGGCATGATCTAACCGGGAGGTGTGCTTCCTTTTCTTTCTTCTTTTTTTCCAAGTGGGCAGCTAGAATAGAATGAAAAAAGTCAAAACAACAACAACAAAACCCCCGCAACATAACTGCCTAAGTCCAAAAACTTGTCTAGGTCTGACTCCTGCTGGTGTCACCACAGGCTTTGCCCTTGGCGGCAGGAGGAAAGGGATGAGGCCTTTGATTTGGGTGGGAGGGAGAGGAACGCCCCCGGGTAATTGCAAGGCTGCTTTTGCAACCTCTTGCCCAGCAGCTGGTACAGTAAGCGGTGCTCCTCTCACATGCTTTGCAGAGCTTTTCCAGCTGAGTCACTAAATCTGGAAAAAAATGGAGAGATTGAGTTGGCATTTTGGAGGACTGATTTGGAGGAGGGGGGGTTGGAAGGAAAAAAATCCCCCTCCTTTGTCTGTACCCTTTTTTTTTTTTTTCCACCAAGCTGCTGGAGTGAAGCAGTTAATAGTGATTTTTTTTTTTTTTTTCTGTCGTTTTTAATCCACAACCCTGCCCTGTACCTGCCCTTATAATCCCCTAGCATGTGCTGGTGACATCACATGGCCATCAGCTCCCAGCTCCATCCCTGTGACTGTCATTAACTGTTGCAAGCAAATGAAAAATGACTGGGAGACTCGGTGGCTCCCACCAGTGACCTTGGGTATTATTAGAATGACCTCGCTTTGGCTTGACCATAAAAAAAAAAGAAAAACCTTTCTTGATATCATCACAGGGGCTGGAGCTGAACTGAGGCTGTTTGCGGCGAGGAACGGGGAAAGGAGTGGAGGAAACCATTAAAGAAAGCAAAGTAAATGTTATACAAAGATGCAGTGGCCATAAATACTTGATCAGAGGCGCAGCCCCACCACCAGCCCCGCAGCCTGACCCCTTGCCAGGGCAGCACCGGGGTTACAGTGCACCTTGCCGGGTGTATTTTTAACCCACCTTCTGTTCGTTATTTGTTTGCTTGGTCTTTAAAAAAATCTAAAAATCACACGTAACCACTTAATGATTCATTGGCCTCACACACCTTATATTCTGGTGTACTTTTCCAGTCCTGCACACACCTCTGCAAACAGAGGAGGCAACAAACTGGGCAGGATGCATACTTTCTTGTGTAGTATAACACACAGAAAACCTGTTTTTACCTATCTGTGTACATGTACCTACTCTATGTGCAAACAGACATGCACATATATATGTATGTTTACAAATGCGCAGATGTAAATAAGCATGCATACATATATAGTGCGTATTTATAGGTGTTCATATTTATGTTTGTGTATTGTTCTCAATGCATGTGAATATAGACATAAAAAAACCACATATTCATCACATGCGTCTGATATTGCCTTCTACGTGATATATAATGGTATATATAGCATATAGCGGTCGTGTTTCTTCCAGTGTACTCTAATGATATTAGTAATAGCAATGGTAATAAAGAATAAAAATAAGAAAATAAGAATAAGGATAAGAACAAGAATAAGAATAAAGAATAAGAATAATTATAATTATCATAGCTGAGCTGGGCCACGGGGTCATGAGGATGGTCTGCTATTTAATGCCCTCCCTGGCAAGGACCTGAGGGCTCCGCTGGGGCAGGGGCTGCCCAGGACCCCCAGTCCTGGTCCCAGTGCAGTGCTGGGGGACCGCAACAGGCTGCAATGCACTACTAGGGGAGGCTGGGGGGAGAGCCAGCCCCAACACCTGGATCCGGCTGCCCTCGGGATGCCTCGCTGTGAAATGGTTAAAGCCCTGGAGGCAGACAAAAGCCATCCTCCCACCCTGTCCTGCCTCGCTCCTCTGCTGTCAGCTGGAAATGGATCTGATGCCCTCTGGACTTTTAACTCCCGACGAAAAGGGCATTTTATTACAGGTTATGACAAGTTGCAGACAGACACGGAGAACTCAATAAGAAGAAACAGCAAGTGGAATCAAGGCGGGGTGGGGTGGGGGGGGGGAGGAGGGGAGGAGAAATGCTCCAGATGTTTGGAAGACAGAGCGAAGATGACTCCAAGTGATAGGTGTGAGCAGAAACCCTGATGGCAACCGGCGGCGCAGCGCATCCTCCGCAGCGGCGGGGGCTGCGCGGAGCCGGGCGGCTGCTGCCCCTGCAGATCCCCAGCACACCCCGGTACCAATGCCATCTCCTCCTCGGAAAACAAGGACCAGAGAGCACCAGACCCCCCTTTTCTTTCGCTACTAAATCGGGGCTGTGTGAATGTCTAGAGAGCTTCTCTCCCCCTTTGCGCCGCGCAGGACAGGCTGCGTGTGACTGAGGCAGGAGGAACCAGCTGTAGTCGGGTTGCCCACCCAAGTCCTCCATCTCTTTTCTCTTTGGGGCCAGGAGGGCATCTGCTGCCCGTCTGCAGAGATGTGCTACCACCCAGCCCCTGCCAGGCGGAGCGGGCAGAGGAGAGGCTCTCCGCGGGGCCGCGCTCGCACCCCGGCTCCCGTCTCTTGATCCTCGGACCTGTCACGTAGTTAGAAGGATGCCAAGTACTTTCTGGAGTCTGTCAAGCACTCAGTACTTCTGTCTTTAGTGGCATCCTCATAGACAAACTTCGCAGGTGTTAAAAAAAAAAAATAAATACGCCGGAAAATAATAATAATAATAAACCCAACAAGCTTAACAGCTGCTCAGGGACACTTTAAACCATCTGATTTTGCAGGATAGGGCTACCATCCTAATTCTCCCTGGCAGCTTTTCAAGTGCGTTTCATTGCTGATTGCCAATGGAGGACGGCTCAGTCTCTCCCTTCAAGCCCCGCTCGGCGCCTGCCGGGTGTCTCTGGGAGCGGTTTGGCACCGGGAAAATAAACTCACAACTCGGGAGCCGGGAAGGAAAGGGGGGGCGGACGGGGGTGGGGCGGGAGAGAGCTCGTGTCTCGAAAAAGAAAAAAAAAAAAAAAAAAGTTTCAAAGTGTAAATTTAAGAGTTTCAGCCGGATTAACTTTGTGCCTTCTGGGAGGTGAGCGCCACCCCGGGAGCCCCTCGTCCTCCTCAGGGCAGGGAGAAACGCGACAATCGCAAAGACAGTACAAGGACACGCGTGTACTTTATGAGCCCAAGGGTGACCTCTGTGTCAGCCGCCATCCCTGCTCAAGCCATGAGCCACACATTTTTTCATCGGAAGAGCCGAAGGCAGAAGCACTCGGCACAAATCACAGCGCACAGCACCTCCGCATCCCTTTCCAACCCCAAAAGGATGCTCCCTCCAGCCCTTTCCAGCCTGTCGGCCAGGTGACTGTCAGCGTCTGACGCTTGTTATTTCTCTTTGGCCCATGGGTCTTATTCCGGGTTTATATTTATTTTTTAAGTGATGAACTCCCAGTAACACGAGAGGTTTCCTCCGAAGGAAAAACAAACCCCAACGAAATCCCAGAGCAATCTGCACCGCGAACCAGAGCTGCCTGTTTCTGGAAACGATGCTTGCAGAAAGGGTGAAAGTCATGAGCCTCTAACCAAAAAAGTAACAAACTCTGGCCAGTATCACAAGTGCAAACGTCCCATGGGCCTCAGGGTTTGCTCTTATCCTTACTTACACTGATAAGTCTTTTTGCTAAATCCCCCGAAGTTGCTTGCTCTTCCGTTTCGTGTATAAAGTTACCTAAATCTGACAGATAAAGGCATATGCCTTTACTGTTTCTGGATAAGACTTATAGCCACACATGAGAGACTACACTGCAAAAGATCAGTTAAAATGTGTTGCTGCTTCAATGAAAGACTGTTGAAAAAAGTCTTTCTTTAAACCATAGCATGAGGAAAATCATAATACAGTAAGAGGAGAAAAGAGGCAGCTCCCAGAAGAATAAAGACATTCTCTGCTCTGCTGTCACTCGTGTTTTCACCTGTATCTGCGCTTTCGAGAGCAGGTGGCGTGGCTCGGGGAGCCGCTTCTCTTCTTTTTTTTTTTATATTTTATTTCAAAATGCAGCCGGCACGTTCGCAGGTACATGACATTATTCCACACTCACACTAGAAGATAGGTTTGGGGGAATGTGGTGGAAGTATGAATTAAGGATGGGGTAAGAAAGCGAAAAAGTAGAAAATCCTGGAGGTTTTTCTAAAAGCGATCTGAAAAGACAAATTAGCGGGGACTACTGGGATTATAGTGTATCACTTTTGTACTCTTTTCGGGGACCTGTATTATTCAAGGAAGGGTGACAAATTTCAGAAGAGTCGACTGTTTGCCTCTTCCACTTAAGCGACAAGTTGTTACCTGCCTTTGCAGTTGCTGGTACTTTGTTGCACTGCTGCTTTGGAGGAAGACAGCCCAGCCCCAAGCTTCCTCACCTTACTAATAAACCCCAGCTTCCTTTCGGTTATCCCAAACTGTCTGAATTTGAGCTAGAGAGCCCCGAAACTTTTACAAACATGACCAGAGAAATATCCCAGGCGAAATAGCATTATAACTCAGGGAGGCATATCACAGTATCATGCTCTATTGGCTAAAAAAAAATAATAAACAGAGCATGGGGTCTCGTTCAGGTTTATTTGTAAGTTGTCTTTTTTTTTTTTTTTTTAAGGTAGTAAAAGAAGCGAAGGGACGAATGGGGGATCTTAGGAAGAGGAAAGCCAGGCAGGAGTGCATCTGATGGAAAATAAGCCTTTCTTTGCGAAGTCACTGGGAGATGGGCGAGCAGATGGCAACCCGGGAGCCAGGCAGCAGGATTTGCCCCTCTTCGAGAGGAAGAGAGGGCATCGCCCCTCCCTGGTCCCCCCAGCCCTTGGATAATAAACTCAAGTGTCTGCCTGTCTCAGCCCTGCCCATCTTCTTTAGCCAACTTGACAAAGTGGAAGAAATATGACATGTGAATTATTAAAGAGGAGGCAGTTGACTCCTAACCTCTGTTGCTTTTTCTCAGAACCCATTACCTGAGAATTTATCTTGCAGGAATTACAGTGTCTGAAAGCCTCGGGAGGAGCAGTGAGGAGGGAGGGGGGCGTTTGAATAAGAGTTTTGAAGAAATACCGCTGAAAAGCACCAGGTTTCACCTTAGCATTTGCACCACTCAAGAGATGGATAACGTGTTAGAGAAAACAAGCCATTCCTCCTTAGAAGTGGATCAGTTCGCCACAGGGAGCCGGGGAATAAAATCCGGACTGAATTTAAAACGGCTATCACCACTTAAATACCTTTAAAAGTAGGAAGGGGGAAATGGAGAGCTTTTCTGTGGTTAAAGTTTGTCCTTTAGCCCCGTCCTTAAAGTTAATGAGGGCACTTGATAAATAATCTTCCATTTCGCCCCGGGTGAAGCAGGGCTCTCAGCCCTCCGCACCCAGAGACAGGATTTACCTCCCTGCCAGGGTTGTAGAACCCGAAGTCTTGGTGGGGGGCGAAAGGCACAAACTCTCGGTACAAGCTTCAAAGTTCAGAGGAGGCGCAGTAATCTTGCCCAGAGAAGTTTCACAGTGCCCGTGTGACTGGGTAACTCTCAGGCCGAGCAACGCGGGCGCAGTTTTTGTTGTTGTTTTTTTTTTTTTTTTTTTTTTTTTCCCAGGAGCTCCTAGCAGAGGGGCATGGTGAAGGGCATGGATTTTTTATTTATTTATTTTTAATTTAGAAAGGGGAAAAACCCACTCTGGGGGAGAGAGGGGGGTGATTTTTCCGGTCCTTTGGGCATAGATTTGTATCTACCGCTGCCAAGCTGAATGTAATAATTGAATCTCTCCCAAATCTTGGTGATAGAGCAGTCAGAAATGACTCCATCTGACAGCAGAGCCATGAGGCAAGTGATGGATACTATTGTCCAAGCCTGACCCTCCATTAACACCACCTATCAGCATCTGTATTCTGTCACCAATTCCCATGCCGGAGCCAAGAGGGGTGACTCTAATATTCTGAGCACATTGAAGGCTTCCATGCTGAGTTCAACCCTGCATCAACTAAATGGGTGGAGAGGATGACCTAAACCTTGCTCTCTCTATCTCCACTCGCCTTATTACCCCTCTCCAATCCCATTGTTTTGCAGGTGCCTGCAATTTGCTCCTTATCTCCTCACTGTTTATGAGGGCTCCTTTTTATTAATACAAAAGGAGAAATGTTATTAATATTAATTAACAAAATAAAAAATGAAGCAGTTTTGGGAATCCACCAAATGAATAATCTCATCCCCTAATTGGAGATGAAGTGGGGGGTGAGGGGGGGGGGGAAGGAGGTGTAAGAGAAACAGATGACCTACTGGGTGACAGGCACAGGTTGGAAGGGTGACATTTTATTGTAAGCCTCCCTATGAAAGGAAGAAAAGGAAAGGACCAGTCAATTTAATGCAGGGACCAAGAGTGCAAGAGTGTTGCTAAGAGACAGAGATGCTGCTAAAGTTCTGTGAGAAGCTGTACCCTGACCTTATGCAAATGGAGGCTTCCAACTCTTTGTGGAAAGGCTGCAAATTCCACCCACTGTGTCACCAATACCTGGCATCGAGCCTTTTATTCAAATGTTCTCTAAAAACACACACGCAGAGGATGTGACAAAGCATGACACATTTAGGGCTGGAAGGGGGGGAAGGCGGAGGGGGGGAGAGTGGGGAGGGGGGCAAGGACGGATCTCATGGTGGAAATGTCACCCGTCCATACCTCCTAGAGCCTGTCATCTCCCCGAGCCGAGAGACGAACCTAAGGATTCCTAATTTACCTTAATCCAGATCTATTAAGAGTCACAAATAGCGTCTATTCCTTGTGCGTGGGGGGAAGCTTGTGGAAAACAGAGGAGCCACCACGATCTGCTCGCTAACAGATCTATCTACACCCACATCTGCAGCGCCTAGAGCTGGCCAGGGACTTCCTTCTGGCTTTTCCCCACGGGCAAAACACGGCAGGGAAAAATCAGCCCTAGGCACATCTTAGCCAGGGCCCAGACCTATAGGAAACCGTTAAATCTGACAGAGCAGGGGGGTGAAACACTCCCAGCGAAGTTCAAACACAACCTTCACCAAAGATTCAAGGTGAAGAGAGTGACTCTACAGCGGCTTTCACTTACTGCAATCAGCAGTAAGCAAATACCCGTGTAGATCAATACAGCCCAGCTCCTGACGGAAAACAAAGTTGGTTTTTTTTCTTAAAAAAAAAAAAAAAAAAAAAAAAAGGAAAAAAAAAAGGAATCCGAGTTGCAGATCGGCATCAGGGTAATTAAAGTTATCTCGGGGATAAAAAATGCTATGAAAATCCCACGTTATGCCAACTTTCCCCCCCCCCCCCCCTAATATTTTAGACACCTGCGGGTGCAAAATGCGGGGCTCCCTGAAGCGCTGGGAGCCGGGCGGAGAGCCCACCGCCAGCCGAGCCAGCTCCGCTGCTCCCAAACTCCCTCCTCTCTCTCCTCTCTCTCCTCTCTCTCCTCTCTCTCCTCTCTCTCCCTGCACCTTGCTGGCACCCAAGTGGCAAATTGATATTTTCCCAATAACGCGCGTTATTTGCGACGCATCGAAAGGAAGGGCCGTTCGTGCTGGGAATTTAAAAAAAAAAAAAAAGGAAAAAAGGAAAAAAGAGCAGAATAGTCCTGGGTAGCCCTTCTCTAAAATGAAAGCACAATCCAATGCTCCAAGAGAGGGTCGTCCTGTAGGTCTGAGTTTGCACCGGTTAAATTCCATACCGCTCTGTTTCCCACGCGATCTGGAAATTATCGGTTTGCTTTCATTTCAGTTGATCCTCGGGGCACTTTTGGGGACTCTGGCAGCCAATTTTCCTTTCACAGGAGATAGGATTTCTCTGAGCAGCCACTGGGAAGTGACTCCGCTCCAGTCCGCGAAGTAAGTTGATGCCCGATTACTCATCTTTTAGACGCACAGGGCTTGATTCTGCTCCAAACCCCCTCGAAAAGTCGAGCTTGGGGAAGGGGGAGAAGCGGTCAAAAAAAACCTACGACCCCTCTGTCCCCACTGGATCCACCTGCCCCCCTCCCGCCCCCCGACCCCATCCTTTTGCGGGGAAAAAGCGCTATGGGCACGGCGGGATGCCCCAGACCAGATGGAAAACGTGACCCTTCAAAAGCAAACGACTCAGCTGCGTGGATGGAGGTGGCACTGCGAGGGACATGCTGCTTCTTGCGGTGCCACCCGGACTCCGGGGCTGCTCCCAGCGCGGCCCCGCTCCGCCTCTGCGATCCGCCGCGCAACCTCCGCGCACCCCTGCGCTGCCGGGGCTGTGTGTCCCCTGGTCCAGGTGGACACAGTAAATGAATTTACCCTCGCAAATTGCCCAGCAGATATATATTTTTTAATAGTAAGACTTTTCATAATGTGCACAATACTATTAATATTTCATATTAGCAGTGCGTGGATGGTGAACTTTGTAATGGGAAATTCAATCGCCGCTGTAAATATTAATGGAATATGAAATGAAGCCACAGCTTCCATGTAGCACTGACAGTAAAACGGAGTGAACATGTGGTGGCCCTGGGGCAAGATAGGCCTTTCCTCTTGTCTCTCTCGCTTTATTACATTAGCCCGAGCCTCTCCTTACAGTTCTGGGCTCAGAAGCTGAAGTTCACAGGTCAGCCATGACAAATGTCCCTACGTCTAGCCAAACAAGACCCCCTGGCCTTGCCATTACATCTGCCCAACAAGCCCCTGGAGAGTGCTTAAGGGTGTCTGTTGCAGGTAAAGAGCTCTTTAGCGCAACTTTCCAAACAGATTAGAGGAGCGGAGGCGCCCGCAGCTCCTTCAAGGCTGGCTGCGGGGACCCTGCCTCCTCCCCCTGCCCTCCGGAGTCGGGGGGGGCACCGGGCCGAGGTCCCAGGCTCCGCGCCCACGCGTGGGTTGCCCCTGTCCCGGGCAGTGCTTTCCAGCCGCTTTCCTCCCGCCCCGAGGTGGCCCGACGGCACCCGCAGGGCTCCGGGCATCCCCACGACACCCACCCGCGACGCCGGGCGGGGCGGACCCCCGGCCCCCGGAGCCGCGGGGGGCGCGGAGGTTCCGCAGCTGGAAAGGCTGCGCTGGCAGCCGCGCCTCGGGAAGGACTGGGCGAGCGTCAAACGCCTCTTTGGCTCATCATCAGCCACGGATTTCAACACTTGGGATGACATCAGCCCGGGACTGCCACCCTCCCGGGATTTTTTGATATTTTTTCCCCCCTCTTTCTCTCATTTCCAGGATTTCTCCTGTATAAACATCACTTCCAACCGCTTCCTTTTTTACAGTGGGCATTAATCTTCATTTGTTAAGGGAAGCCCTGTCAGAATTTCCTCCCGCCTTTCCCCTTAGAGGTTTTGGCTGCCCGGTGATTTATGCCTTATCTCCCCGAGGCTCGGTGCTGACTTTTCCCGTGCCTTGAGGAGCTTCAGGTAGGCGGGAGAGGGGCTCGGTGAGCGGGGGAAGGTGTTGAACCCCCCAACTGCTGCCGACGTCGTTGCAAACATACCGGGGGCTTCGCCGCCCGCAGGGGAAATCCGGGAAGGATGGGGGCCTGCCATGGGCTAAAAGTGGCACAAGGCACCGTGATGGGAATTAAAAAAAAAAGAAAAAAAAAAAAAAAAAAAAAGGTGCATTTAAGTGAGTGGAAAGCGGGAAGGTAACGAATAGGCGAGAATCCCGAACTGCGCTTGGGAAACAGCACTTTTATCTCAGTAGGCAAAACTTCTTCCGCTCCCCCTTACCTGAGGCGGGGGAAAACTCATTGCATCCCGGTAACCCCACTCCTTCCTACCGGCCGGAGAAAAAAACCTAATCCAACCAAAAAAACCCGCTATCAGTCACTACCAACAACTTTTTGTTCCAACAGATACCCGGGAGAATTGATTTCTTTTTTTTCTTTTAGGAAATTCTAATCTTTTATCATTTCTCAGGCACATTCTATTTAAAAAAAAAAAAAAAAAAAAAAAAAGCATCCGTGTCTGTCCTGCTCCTCCAGCCGCTCAAACTGTCCAGCAGCTCCGATAAATGCTGAACTGGGAGGGAAGAGCCCCCCGGTCGCTTCCTCCTTGGAGGTGCTCGTCCCTAATTGCATGCCAAGAAGAAACAGTTCTCGGGAGCCTTTCAGCCACCCGGGTTGTGAAATCATGAATGAAAAGGAAATAAACCCTAATGCGCAGCCTGGAATCGGCGCCGGCCACTTTTACATTGACTTGTTCTTTTAACAGCTTCTGTATTTTTCCAGCATCGTGGCTCACGTACTTTGTACAGTGTTTGTGGCTTCATTAAAAGCTTTCTATTATATCCCCCCAGGAAAATGCAACTGTCACCTCTCCTTGCCTTTTAAGAAGAGTTGCACTTCCAAAGAATATTTTTCTCCCCTTTTACTAAAAAGAAACAGCACTGGATTCAGGTTTTGTAAGTGTTAAATAACTTTCCCAGCGTGTATTAAAGGAAGATTGTATTTTATCAACAGCTGATTGATGCGGCCATGTGATCCTCTCGGTTTGTCTATAGTATCATATTTATTTAACCTGCTGGGGGACTGTGTTCAGGGGCCGCTTGCTCCCGCTGGCAAGAGCACACACATTACACACTACCCCAGGTATTCTGATTGATTGTTCCCACCCCACAGCCTTTGGATCATAATTTAACACAGCAGGTCCTACAGCACAGACGAGGTTTTCGGGAAATACAGTGAGGGGTTTCTATGAGCTAGTACCGCACAGCTACTAGGCTTTTCTGAGCTAAAAATTTGATATACGGAGAGAGGTGGAGGAGTGCTTACACGACCACGATGCGAACGGTCGCACAAACAAACGCCTTTAGCCTCTTAATTTAATCCAAGCCCTTTATTTTTAACAAGTTCTTCCTGTAAATGAGCAATTTCTGGGACTTTCAAAGCACCTGAGTACAGCACCATCAGCCACGTCAAACGCTTTAATAGCGGCGCTCGGTCAATTATATCCCAGCGTATTTAAAATGCTGAGAGAGTCAGACGTCAGTTTTCTCCTCACTTTCCCCAGATGAAACAGTTCAGAAAGTCTTTTGGCTGCCAGCTGCTGTTTGCCCCCAGAGAGGAGTTAAAAACAAAACACCCGCCACCCCCCGACAAAAAAAAAAAGCAAAAAAAAAAAATAAAAGCAACCCCCCCACCCCCACCCCCCCCCGCCCCAAACCCCAGCCCCAAACCCCAGCCAACAACACTCCCGCCCTGCAAATTGTTTAACAATCTCGGTGATGAATTAATTTGCGCAAGGAGGTCTGGTTCCCCGGCGGCTGCTCCCCGCGGCGGGGCTGCCGCTCCCTTCCTGGGCAGCGGCGGGACCGGCGGAGAGGGGTGTCCCCGGATGGGGTGTCCCCGGGAGGGTCCGGGCTGCTGCCCTGTGCAGCTGCGGTGCATCTCGGGCACGTTTAATTGAAGTATTAATTCCCCCCCCCCGCCGTGTTTCTCCTGCGTGCAGCCACACTCTGCTAGGGGAAAGAAACTTTTCCAACTGGGTTGTTTTTTTTTTTTATTTTGTCAAAACAATTTATTTTTTCCTGTGCCTGCGGGTTATTTTATTTTATTTTTTATTTTTATTTTTCTTTCTTTCCTCTCTGCCCTGTCTGGGTGCCCCGGAGAGGTGCGGAGCTCACTCCTGTGCTCTCTGAAAGGTGCACTCCTGTCCCGCAGGAGCCCCAAGCCCAGCCTGACGCCCACGGGGGATGCGGGGCCGAGCCCGCGGCGGGGCGGGGAGGCTCGCCCGGTCCCGGGCAGGTAGCCCGGGCGCAGCCTGGCACCCGGCGGTGTTTACCCGTGACTCAGGGCCAGCCGAGGGATGCAAAGGCTTAGCAAGGTGAGGGAGATGGCAAAGGAGGTGCCAGGTAATAGATCGGCTCCAGTCCCGTGGGGCAAAGGCGTATTGACAGATCACGTTAATCAGTAATTTTTTATTTTATTTTATTTTTTTTCCCCCTCTGGTGGGTGCTGGTGACAAATAGCTCCAGTCGCCGGACTCGTAACCCCTTCGTGGCTGGGTCCCCTCTCCCCGCCCACCCTCCCGGCACCCGCGTGAGCTCGCCCTGCTCACCCCTTGGAAAACCGCCGGCGGGCGATGCTCGGCGTGGGGACCCCCCTTTCCCCCCCCGCAAGGGAGGCCAGCTTCATTCCCTGGACATTCCCCAGGGCATTTCTCCTTTCCAACTTAATTTTGCTCGGGGGAAATCCTGTCAATTAGGACCACCTGGGCTGGGATCTTTTCAGCTGGCCAGGAAAGGTGATTTTATGGTCTCTTTGGAGGAGGGGACGGTGAGCGCTTTTACTCTACCGCAGGGACTTCCCACATTACCTGTTCTGTTGACAAAGTAAAGTAAATCCCACTTAAAAACATGATTCCTAGGCTCTGCGAGAATGAAGCATATATGTTTTTAGGGCTTGTTAGTGCCAGGACTTATTGACTGATTCCTGAATAGTTGCCATTGTGCCACGCTTGCAAAAGAAACCCGAGCAAACATCGCCCGAGAAAGGCTTGTGGTTTTCCTACACATGCCGGCTACAGCCTCCCACCCCACCCTGCCGCTCGCAGCCAGCCTCTCCCTCCCCTTCCTAATCTCTTCCCTTTAAATTTGTTTAGGGAAAAGAAAAAAAAAAAAAAGAAAAAAAAGAGATAATTAATTCCTAGGAAGGTGGGGAGGGAGAACGGATCAAAGAGTCAAGGGGAGAGGGGTGTGTTAATACACCTCTCGGGCAACCACGGGGCGAGCGTCCCCTTGCAAGAGGGGACAAGAGGAGGGATGGAGCGCGATCGGGTTTTTCCCATCGCTTTTCTCGGTGAGGGGTTGTTTCTACCTGCCCAGGAAGGGGGTAAGGCTACCCCCCGCTGGTGGGCTGCGGGGCTGGATATGGATTTTGCCCTTGGCAAGGGGCCGGGTGGGCTCCCTCCCGCCGCCCCGTCCGCCCCTGAGCTGCGGGAGCGCCGGGGCCGCGCCGGGCCGGCCCCGTTCCCCCTCCCCGCCCCTCCCCGAGGAGCTTTGAGAGGAAAACAACAACGTTTGTTCATTCCAAACCTCGGCAAACAGCTAAACTAGTTTACACAGTTGGTTTTGACGAACGAATAAATTGTTTTCTTTAAGTACACCGTCCTAAGCAAGCACACACTTTAACTAGTTTTCCTATGAGACAGCTTTTTACTAGATTGCTTTTTCATTGCGTGGCTATCGAAATGAGATAATGACCAAAGAGGTGGAACCTAATCAGCCTTTTAGTTGAGTTTAAAGAGTCTAGAGGTAGTTTAAAGGTAGCTTTGGTCATGTTTGCTGGCCAGCTGCGATGTTTGCACTACCACGTTATGATGGGGAGAGTAATGTGTTTGATAGATAAGGGAAAGAGGCTAGCCAAAAAGCAAGGTCAGGTGTGATAAGGCTTGACACTTTTACTCATTTTTCACACACATAAAAGGAAACCTTAAAATATGAAGCAAAAAAAAAAAAAAAAGAAAAGAAAAAAAAAAAGGAAAGACCCGACACGCTAACATCTATCATAAAACCCATACATTCACAAACCTTACTTCTTATTTAATTAGCCCAAAACCTTACCGTAGTTTGGAACATGTCATGCCATTAAAAAAAAAAAAAAAAAAGTTCTTTTTTGTTAGCAACCAGCTACATTCTCAAAAAACCCGCACTCTTCAATCATACAACCCCTTTTTCCTTTTCCATGTTTCATTTTCACTTTTTAAGTAGTGAATAAAATAAGTTATAAGCTGAAGATAAGAGTCTGTGAGTGCAGTCAATAGTGACCGGTGTGCATAGGGTTTTAATAGAGGAGAGAAATCCTGGAAAAAAAAAATACTGTCACTCTGGAGTTAAAATCTGTGCAAAATAAAAACACCAGGTACCGATGAAGAAATATAAAGTGAAATATAACCAAACAATCAATGGCAAAACTCTCATTAACTTAAATAAGACCTGCCGTGACTTGAATGGTATTTTAGAAATACTGGTGTCCAGGAGCACAGATACATATTATTGATCCTACATTCTATAAAAATGAATTGATTTTTGCTATATACACAAGAATTCTAAACCAGAACTTATTACGTTTTTCTTTCAGGAAACATTTCTGCCATCTTCAGTTGAAATCTAAGCTACACATTGAAGATCAATCTCTCGTCAACACACACCTTCCACAAGCAAATGATTTCGGTCCCCATTCAACAAAGTAATAGTAAGATAATATTTGCAGAGCCATCTAAAACCAATTTTCAAAGGCTACTTAGGCTAGGTGTACAAAGGCATTTACACACCTATGTCCAAAATGTGGCTTCTCAAAATGCCTGTGCAGCTGCTGGTCAAAATAAAAGCAGAGTTTGTAGGCACCACAGCTTTTCTCCTTGAAGCCTGGTAAGCGCCTAGGATTTGCCTCTGGGCAGGTCTAGGGTTGTCTGTCCCTTGGCAGCACTGAACAGCTTGGTGCCTTCTGTTCTTTCTCCGAGCCCTTCACAAATGAGGCCTCTGTGCTTGCCCAGGGGTTCTCATCGAGAAGGAGTTCTCAGGGCTTTAAAAGGGAAAATGAACCAGGTAAAGAAAGAGGACTGACCTGCTGTTTTTTTCCCTCCTGTAAGGTCTGCTTTCCCTACCCTTCCACCAGCCCTCAAGGGGTTAGACTAGCTCCAGAGGAATGGTGATCTACACTCAAGGTTGTCCTCCATCCGAGAGGACATAAGCCCCTGCCCCATCTCTGCTGAGAGACGAAGGAGAGAAATGGGCCACATTTTCACCTATTCCTCCTGAAACTGTTCCACTTTGAAGAAAAATTTGGCCAGAGAGAACGTGCAAGAATGAGCATGGATCTGTATCTCAGTGGTTAGAGCAGGCAATGGGGAAGTGGAGGAGGAAATGTAGCTTTTGGGTGAACCTGGTAAGTCTGGGATCCCCTGTGGTGTCAGGCACCTAAAGCATTGCTGCCACAAATCCCAGCCCTGAAAATCCCCAATTCCTGATGTTATTCCAGCTCTTGAGCAAAGGAAATTGGATGTTGAATACCCCCTTGGTTCCACCAGGGCAGATCCTTGAGGATGGACTGGCAAATCATCCGGAGGAGCCTGATCTTGGCATAGCTTTTCTGCAGGGCTCAGTGCAGTGCTGGGTTTAGAGGTCCCTGAGCAAACAAGACCTCACATCCCATGGTTGGTACCGTCACGCTAGCACAGCCCTGTGCCAGCAAACAGCTTCTAATCAGGTGGGGCTCAAATACCTGCATTGTTCCCAGAGCAAGTGCATTCGATGTGCAGTCACACATCCAAGCACAGAACACACCTGAACACACATATAAGGCTTATGAGATTTAGGTGCCTAAACACTTACAACGCTTTGGAAAATAAGTCACCCGAGTCAGGCATTTTTTATAATACTACACTTAAGCACCTGCTTAACTGAAGCCACGTGAGGGATCTCATAGACTTCATTATGGTATCTTGTGTGGAAAATAAAATGTGAGGTTGAGGGCTTTGCCGAACAGGGATGAGATCACTCACCCACTGAGAGATCATGCGATGTCTTAACACGCTGCTGAATCGTGGCCAAGGCACAGAAGTACAAAAAGCACACATGGGATAAAGAAGGTGAAAAGCAGTTCCTCAAGCTTAGCAATAGCCCTGAAAATAATACAGCCCCGTACCCTCAAACCAGGGCAAAACCCCATCACTTCACTTCCAGCAAGGACCAGTATAAGAATGAGCAGGGGTTTCCCACAGCACCATTGTATGGGACAGGTTTCTATCTCCAGTGTGCCTTTCTGCTCCTGAGTCGCACTGGTAAGTGACTGGTGGGTACAAACTTTCCTTAGGGTAATGGGCAGGCAAGTGTGGCCCCAGCTGGATTATATTTTCCATTAAAAAAAAAGGGAAACCTAGGTCTCAAGTAATGATTTTCTTCCTATAGGGGCCACCTTCTACACTTTTTTTGGTCTCATTTTAATAATCTATATCAGTGTTGTTTTTAGCTGATTTTAATGTCAACTAGGGATTAATGTGCATTAATTAAATTGACTGTATTTTCTTTAATGAGCACAAAAGGATTTTATGTTAATACTGATGATCCTAATAAGGATTCTGTCTACTTATCTGTATTTTCTCAACATCCTGAAATATTTTATTAGGAAACAAATTAATTTAGTTACTATCACGGCGTAAAAACAAAAACTATCAGGTGACTGCTAACTGGGTCTGGCATTAACAAGCTATATGATGATTAAGCTGCAAGAACTGCACTTAGTTGCAGACCCGTTCATTGCAATGCATTATTGTAGACTTAATTTGTGCCTTTTTATTTCTTGTTTGGCATTAACTGGCTCTTTTCTGAATTTAAAGCCACTATTAAATGAGTACCTGAGTACTGATGCTGGAAGTGAAATCTGGGTTAGGGTCTATACCCCTTTCCTTGGAGCGAGCCGCTAACAAGTAGGAAGCAGAAAGGATTAGCCGGGACCAGATGCTACAGAGTAATTACATACAGGTAGACAGGTATTAATGCACGCCCCCCTTTCAGCTGTTCAGGTTGATAATGCAAATTAGTTTCTAACTTGTTAAAAACCTATAATATAATAACAATCATTCACAACAAATGAAAGAAATACATTTATTTGCATGCATGAATATATCTGTGTCAATATATTTTTATACATTCACAGCTGTTCCCAGCTTGAAAGACACTTGACTTGCTGAGCAAGCATTTAATAAAAAGCCCATGGAAATGTTAATTAATGGTGTTTGGTACTAAATGCTCACTTTGATGCTAAAATGTTACGCTGCACAGATTTAAAATTCATTCAGCATTTTTTGCCCTTGTTACCATCTGCAAATTTCTACCCCACACCCCATTCTCACATCAGGTTGCTGAAATAATTTGATACTATTATAGCATATGCCAGTAATGAACACTAGGGATGGATTCTGATCCCACTACACCTGTTTAACACAGTGGCTTTCAACTGCATGATTTTTGTCAGTTGTTTGCCGCGTTCATCATGGTTTAGATGACTATCCCGACTCAAAACACCTTTGGTTCTGCACAAGCACGTAGGAAGAGGCAACGTGCCTCAAAGAACTCCCAAGAACTTCGGCAGCTGTCAGCTTCTAAATAAATAAGAGCAGTTCCAGTGAATTCAGAAAAAATATTCTGCTGAACAAAGTTACTCAGGCATAAAATAGTCTGTGAGATCCAGCAGCAAGTAGAGATGTAAGAAACCTGACAGCCGCTCTAAGATACTGGGAGAAGGGGGATCTGAAGGCTTTCAGAGGCGCTTTGCCTGCCCTGAGCATGGAAAGGACCTCGGTGAATGATCTCTGAAGGGAATTCTTGTTTTCTAAGCCCTGTGGTACTGGGAAATTCAGCCATGGAAGTGGTAAATACACTTTTTAGGGCTGATAATAAAGCAAATTGCAAAATCTTTGAAAATATATATGACTAAAAGAAAAAATTGTTTACATCTCGAAGACTTTAATTTTAAACTGTGTTTATAAAAATGTTACTGACATGATTACAGAACTACTTATGTTTTCATTTACATTTATCCTCAATAAAAGCAATTTTCCATGTAAATGAAATCACAATAATAATTTAAATATAATTAAAAATAATTCCTTTGGCTAAATTATTGCAAAAAGGAATTATTTCCTCCAAAAGACCAGAAAATTAATTTTTTTTTAGATTAAAATTCCCACTGAAACAAAATAAAAATTGTAGTTGTCTTATCTGTAAGGAGAGAAAAAAACCCTATAACAAATCCAACTATTTTATGAACTTGCAATAGATGTACGGGTGTGTATAGATAGTTGTTTAGGCATTTATATTTTTATACTGTTTCTTTACATTTAGTTCAAGTTTTGAATTGAATGTTTATATGGGGCTTTAATAACATTTCTGTTTACCTTGTGTCTTTCTTAACAAATTAACCTTTTTCAACAGTAACTATAAGTTACATAATCATATTACAGCATTAATTAATTAAAGATATTAGTAGATGACCTATAATTAATATAAAATAATGACATAAATTACTGTTAGTTTAGGCAATCTAGAGCTGAAATTCTGTTTGTAACATCTCATGCCAGTGTTCCTTAGTGTGATTACGGTGTATGTTACAGTAAAATATCCCATTATTATTTTAAGTGTGTGGAGGAGAATTAATTTTTATGCCAGATTTCCCCAGTGCGTCCAGGCATTGACTTCTACAAAATGGACTGGGGACCTAATTGTGAGCAGTGCATTTTGCATAGGCCACCAAAGAGCTCCAAACCATAACAATATAATTGACAACTTCCACCCCATGGCAGATCCCCACTAAATTCAGCTGAAGAACGGGGCCGTGGCTCATCTCTCGACGCCTTTGCGATTATAGCGGTCACGAGTGGTAAGTGAGGCTGAGAGATTGCTACATGCACTCAAATGAAAAGAGCGTACAAAATGGAGCTATCATCTTGTGTATTTGAATTAAAGCCATGTAAAATACAACATCATACAAAAATGATCAGCTGTGTGCTATTACGAAAAATGGTTTTTGGGCAACAAAAATTTCATTGCCTGTTAGGATACTTTAAAAATCCTGAACATGCTGAAATTTATTAAACAGTATTGTTTTCCTTCTTTAATCTGAAGTAATTTTGAAATTAAACCCTATTAAAACCAACAAGTGGAAAATGATGTTAAAAAAAATTTCCCCAAAATAAATCAATCAGTTTCAATTTACACCACTGGTGGACATCTTGAAGGGGAATAACTAGTAAATATCTCTTCAATCCAATATTTATGACATTACAATTTGACAAGTGAAAGAAAACATTTTACTTTCTAGATGAAAAAACGTCTTCCTTAGCTCTTATTTCATGATAAGTACGGTATAGCACTTTCCACATAGACATATAGATGTGCAATTTTTATAGTAAAAATGTCTTCCAGGGAAATATTTCCAGAGCAGGTGCTTGAGTCCTATGGTGAGAATTAGGGGGACAGAGGAGCATACATTTATACCTATGGGGACAGCTGAAGTAGGGGGTGAAACCGTGAGGCTGTGCTGCAGTTAGCGCGGCACCGTTCAAAGGTTAGGATGGCTCCTGAGGTTCACGCTGGCTATTTCCCACAGCTGAGGGAAGATAACCCATTTTTAGAACATTCCTCCAAAGTAATTTTTTTTTTTTTTGCTGTTGTCCATGAGGGCTGCTACACTTTGAACACTGTGTGATTTGTGCTGGCATCTGACTGCTGTCCTCTAAGCCTGCTCTTTTCTGTTCTACCTGGCAGCTTGTGCCACATCCATCTCAATCCTTTTGGAGAGTCTCAAATGCAGTAGAACTAAATGTCTAACTTTGCCTAAGGAAATTCAACCGTAACTTGACAAATTGGCCAAAAAATTGTCCAAGGGGTTAATTCAGATTTTAAAAAGATTTTTATGAGATAGTTAATGACCTATCCTAGCCTATCTAACAACTGGACATGGAAAGTAAGAGCTCACAAGGTGTAGATTTGAGAGACTGTTTTGGGCTCCACTCTGGACACTTTCTATATGTGACAATTAGACCATAAACTGATCAAAGTCCATCTTCCTTGAATTATTCTTCTAATGACTTTCTATATTTCCCTTTCCTATATACTCTTCCCCATTTAATAAAACACATAACTCTGAATTGGGACCTTGGCTTGCTCTGTCCCCAGTGGCTCACTCTGAATCTCACTCACCTAGGAACAAGGTGAAACTTTCTAACAAAAAGAGAAAAGCAGTCTTCCAACTCCAAACTGTGGTCCCTTTGCCTCCTCAATGAATTGGGAGATGCATTCACTCCACAGTTCGAAGGTAAAACTTTCCATATTAGACTTTCACAAGAAGCAGGCTCATTTGCAAATATTTAGCAGGGCTCTGCAGCCTTCCCCAGGGGCATCTTGGGCAGAAATGTCAGCCTGAGAACTGTAGGACTTTCACAAGAGTACAACCACAAAGCTGTGATCTGACTATAAATGTTACATTGCATTTCATTATTGGTTTGGCACACGTTATAATAGATGAATATAGATGGCTTCATCTGTATGTTGGGATCTCTGTACACATATCTGTCATGAGTGATATTTTTAAGGTTGCTGCCTTGGTTAGATGAAGACAATAACATTTATTTGTGCAGGGATTGCACTAAATATTGGCATGTGCATAAATGGAGGCTGTAGTCAGAAAAACACAATCCATAAAGATTTAGGGGATGTCATTCAAAGCACACAAATCTATGCCTTGTTCACAAGCATTTATAAATACATGCGTAAGAAAATCAAGGCATCAGTGTCCAGTCTAGATCACGGCCTTATAAAAGCAGCTCCTGTGCAAGAGTCCACTTTACAATTTCCTCTGCTCTAACCACCTCCTTTCATTGCAAACTTAATGAGTGCTTTCAAGTGCACGACAAAAATGAGATGAGAGAGTTTGGGGAAACCTCCTTGTCAGGGAAAACCAACACCTTGAATTAAAGGCGTCAAATATTTGAACCTCTGCAGTCAAAGCTGTGTTTTCACAATATAAAACTAATAACATGCATTGAACTACTGCAATACTGTAAAATAAAGGAGAGAAGTCCAGTAAACAACCGCTAAAACTGCAAAGAGATGCTTGCTTTTGATCTGCAGGAGTCTCTGCTTCTCTATATTGTGTAGGAAGAACCACCCAGCTTAAACCGTGGGTGCTGCCTACAGCAATATTTTAGCTATTTTAGCTATTCACCTTCCTTGTCCCCACCCCCTGCTATTTCTTGGGACTCTTATCATTCACTTTTCCCTGTATTATTTTTGTGTGCGTTATTAAACTAAAGAAAAATGGGATTTTTTCCTCCTCTTGTTTTGTCCATAAATTGATTTATGTTACAGTGGGTAGTTGCATTACACACCCCTGTGTAAAACAAGCTGAACACTAAAGAATAACTGGCTATCTACCACTTGAAGATTAATCTTCTCTCTGTTTGAGTGTCTGAGACTACAGGGCACTCACAGCTGGAAAAGAGCATTCCAGCTACAGGTTTGTGTTTTTAATAGCATATGAAAGCTGTTGTCATTTTCTTTTTTTTGCTGTAGTATTTATTTATCATCATCATCACCAGAATAATACGTTGTAATTCTACTGTAGGTTTCACCCAAAAACCTCACAGTGCTTTACAGGCATTAATTATCCCAACCAACTCATGCAACGTGTAAACGATGCATAGGGATAATTTAAAAACTACTAAGAGGAGCTAACTGTGAGGTAGCTCTATAGAGGTTGGAAATCAGTCATACAGGCCCTCTGAATGAGTTAGTTGTAGCCTGGGTGAGCTGAAAGGTACACCACCCAACTGACATAGCAATGTGCCATTAGCAGGCAGAGTAGTATTAGGATTTGGCCAAGCCATAGGATCAAATAATCACACTATGGTGAGATCCACACTAAGACCTGTAAGAGTACTCCTTCAGTGCCATGTGTGCTGGCATCTTCGTGTTCTCAGTTCACTAAGGATGATATGCATTGATGCACTCTACAGAAGATAAGTAATTTTTATCTAGGCAGGCCAAACTTCTGACTTTTGGCCCAAAAATTCAAGGAATTTAGGGGAGGGTGGATTTTTTTTCCTTTTTTTTTTTTTTTTTTTTGGTTTGGTTTGTTTGTTTTAAGAAAACCATTCCTTGTGCATTGCATTTACAAGGCTGTTAGTTCTCAGTCAGATCCCAAAGACATCTCCAACAGCACAGGCAATACGACTGCCCTGTTGGAATATGTATTATTAACATATTATTAACATATATATAAAATATATATTATATATAATATATTATTAACATATTATTAACATATATATAAAATATATATTATATATAATATACTATTAACATATTATTAACACCTTAACTCAGACTAGAAATGCTAGTACTGAACTACTGTCTGGTGAAATGTGACTGGACCACACAACAAGGTAGTAAGGCTGAATGCATATATAGATGTAAATATTTCTATTATACCAATACAGGAGCCAGAGGAGGTGTTTCCTGCATTACTAGGCTCTTGGCGTGCTCCTCACCTCCAAATGGAAGGAACTTAATACTCGTATTTCTAATGCTTTATGGAAACTTTAATTAAGAGGCAGAGATCCTCTTAGTCTTGAAGGGAGTGCTGCTATTTTAAAATTCTACTGAAGCTACAGTTTATGGAATATTCATGGTTTAAAACCACATTTGCCATAACAATGTTAATGTTCCTCCTTTTCCCGGGATTTATTAAAAGGTAATTGGCCATCACCACATCCCGTCAGCTGCTCACCTCAAAACGGTTGCTGTCTCTGACAGTCAGCTGTTGCCATGGGAAAGATTAAGTTGTCTTAATTGCATATATTGTCAGTTAAAAACATCAGAGGAAAAAAAAACACAACCAAAAGCTATGACCACAGAATGTCTAGATGTGCTTTTAACAAAGGCTAGAATAAATATACAAGCAGTGGAAACTATTGCTTGTCTTCAGATCAGCAAGTTCAGTTTCCAAAGGACAGTGCTGAAGGTGAGATTTAGGGATGCATCTCATCTCATCTCATCTCAGCTACAGCAACTTGCCCCTGTTTACTTCAGGGGAAAGGCACAGGTTTTCACCAGCTGAGGATGTGGCACCGGTATCTCATTCAGACGCCACGAGTGCCTCTGTCCCCTGGGCTTTGAAGAGATGTGGAGTGGTAACCTGTACACGTGTGTGGGTGTCCTAGCAATAGGTTTGTCAACAGGATTCGAGGTCAATATATATCAAAAAACGAGGCCTGGCTAATTTCCTTTCATTCATGCACTTGGAATTAAGCAGCAAAGAAGGGGTTAACCATAAGGTATTTCACCTTGAACCTTGCACTCTCTTTATCTAGCACACCATAATAAAAGATCAAGAGTTCCTGCTTATTATCTTATTTTTCCTCCTTGTTCCACTAGGCTAGGGCCCAGACTAGTTATGGATTAACACTGTGATCAATAGTAAGCTTGCTGTCTCACTCTCGGCAGGGGAAAATGAACTCAAAATGCAGTCAAACTCTTATTGATCAAGGATATAGGTCTCACTTTCATTACCTCTGTCTCCTGATAACCCACATATAATGTGATGAGTTGCTAATCTCTCTGATTTTCAATGGACCCTTCACCCCTCCTGTCTGCACAGTAGAGCTTTTATTTTTGCCTCTTCTGTGTAATGCTTGTAGCATCAACTATCACTCTATTACAATCAGACCTGGTCAATCGGGACTCATAAAAGGACTTTTAAATAGAATTGGGCCAACTGTGTTAAGATTATATTTGGGTATCTCCAAGCAAAGGATTTACCCTTCAATAATAAACAGATCGGATAGGTAGAGGAGAAGACTGTTTCACCTAAAGCCCTGATAAAGATTGGGTAGTTTGGACTACTCAAACCTATTTCAGAAGAAGATGTTTATGTGGATGCTTGCATTAAAAACATACGCCGCACCATAATGCATTTATAGCTTTTAATTTCATTCTTCTGTCCATTGTGGATAAAGACTTCACGTTCATCTAGCTTGTCTGCAATTTTGGATACTCGCAAAGAAATACTTATTAGTTCCTTAGAATAAACTTCGTTGGGTGTACACCAATGGGTGTATTTTGTATGCAAAACAACATTTCTTCATATCCCCTGGAACAAATAACTCAGCACCAAGAGAAAGGCAGAAAAGTAGTTTATTGGCAGTGGCACTGATAGACAGAGAAATGTTATTTGGTCATCTGCAAATTTTCAGCAAGCTCAGAAACCACTTACAGTTTACAATTTTAAAATTTAGTGATTTCCTTCTGGAATACAATTATTTCCTTGACTGAAAAAAGGTTTGTATTGCTTTCTTCATTAAATTTTTAACCCCAAATTATAAAAACATTTCCTTTTGATGACATCTAAATTTTCTTTATTTATTTTCCATTGATGTTAGTAGTTGCAATGATAAAACTGAAACAAAATTAAATTCTAGTGGCAAGCTTGAAAGAAGAAGTAAAAATAAAAATCAGTTCCTAAAATAATGAAATTTGAAGGGCTTTTTGTCTGATTTGGGGAAAAAAAAAAAGTTTTGAATTACTGGAATTCCCTGGAAGATGAGATTCCCACTGTCAGCTAACCCAGCTATCTTGAAAACAGATAATTTGCTGGTGAGCTAAATCACTGGATTAAAGTAATCAGAAGTGTGTTAGAGTGTGTTAATCAGTGTCCCCAAGCAGTGCTTTTTCCACTTTGTCTCAAACAAATAGTGTATGTACTTCTATCAGGTAATTGAACCAGGTCCCCTCACATACAGTGTCACAGGAATTCAAACGACAGTCCTTGTAGATCCAGTCCTTGTAGATCCTACAAAGTGAGTCATTATTAGCATAATTATTTGTGTGATCTTCAATCAAGGATGTCATCACATTTTCTTAAACATAATATAGATTAAAAATAAGATGTTATTGATTGGTTCTGAAAGAGAAAGGTCTCAAGTTTCATGTGTAGTGTTTGCCTTCAGTGGTAGTTTTCTTTTTACATTAGATAACACTCATAACCTTGTAGCCATTGTGAATGCTGAGCTTTCTTTTGAAGCTTACATCAATCATATAATTAAGACATCTTAGTACTACTTTCACAATCTAGCCAGATTGCGATCTGTGCTCCCTGGGCCTGTTTCTGAAACTTCAATTCATGTTCTTTCTTTTTTGTATGTGTGCATGTGTCACGTAATTACCGCTCTTCTTTCTTTATGCTTCTTCCAGGTACTCTTTGCGGTTGGTCCAAATTTCTTTAGATTAGCCTTCCTGTTAGCTCTAAGTCTTTCCATTTTATTACAAAGAAAAATTAATTGGGTTCTAATAATGAGGTAGGCATGCAGGGCACTTACCAATGAAATACAATTGTTTGTGCATAATAGAATCTCTATGGTGGCATCTGCTTGAACAGCTAAATCAAAGACCAACCAAAATCACTGGTTAGAGATAATTATCTTTGTTGTAAATATGCTCAGATCTATATGGTAAGATAAAAGCTCACCCATGGTATAACTAACCAATACCTTTTTTTTTCTAGGGTGGAATGGGCAATAATGCATTAGTTAAAAAAGCAAAACCACAGACGTCATCTCGGACCAAAATATTCACATGCTCCAACATTAAACACCTGATCTTTCATTTTATCATCTTAATAAAAAGGGGTCTGAGCTTCAAAGGAGTCGTTGACACTTCATACTACCCTTGCTGCTATGTCTCTTTTTTTTTGTTTCTTCTTAGACTTGTCTTTTGATACCCAACATTCTCTGCTAAATGTGACATATCATCAATTTGTGTATTAGAGCTGAAGTTTCTTAAAAATTGCTCATTTAAAGGCATTGGACCTCCCCATATGATTTTTCTTTACCACTTCAGTTCTGCATTGAATAGGAATGAATAAGGAATTAAAAAGGAGGAGAAATTAAAGATTTGAGGAGGAAAAAATAATTTATAATGGAAAATACTTTTATAGAAATGATGAAGGCCTCCATCATAAGGAAGAAAAGTGAGCTGAATTTGTGATGTATAAATCTGAGACACAGTCCTGTGTGTGTCAAATGGATGTGTCAGAAAAAGTGACAGTGGTATTTTTTCACTTTATGACCCAATCCGATTCTTATCAAAGTCAGATCTGTCCCACAAAGATCATGGACATCGGCTACTCGATAGACCTAATAAGGCAGGTTTAGTCTTACAGTCTCAAATGCATTTTATCATTGAAGACCTAAAGCACACTTAAAATTTTGCATTTAAAGCAATGTAAGCCCAGGGTATAACTCGGTAAGACATACTAATGCTGGCAAGACCCCCAATATGCAGATAATTATATCTCTAGCAGATACACTCACAATGCATAGATTTTGTGGAATAGCTGTAGTGGTAAAACTGTTTAACCTTTAAATACAGAGAAGGTTTGAGTTTGGTACCATCGCTCAACTCTAGGCCCAAGGTTTACATTTAGTTATTATTCCCTCTTTCTCCAGAGAGACAAACAGGGACAGGCCATCACCATGTGAATTAATGAACTGCTGCCAATAATTACAACGATAGTTGACAGTCACACTGCAGTGCTCTACCTACTAGTTGTGACACTACGAACAATACCTGAGAGGAAGAATCAAATTCTCCAGAAAGAAAAGAATGGGTTAAAAAGGCATATGGAAATTTACACTAGGGATAATTTAAAGCAACTGCTAAGATTAAAAAAAACACAGTATAATCACAAAATGTCCACCAATTAAGCCTCAAGGAAATATCCTTTTTTTTTTTTTTTTACTTTCGTGTTTTGAGATACAGAGTTCACCCTAGAGCGCTGAATTTCCATTCATGAGCATAGTACATACATAATTAATGCAATCTGCTGTCTGTTATGACTAGAGATGACAGAAATTTATGTGACAGCTACCAAATATGTATATATTTGGTTGTTGTGTATATGGCTGTTAATAGGTTTGACTGTATCTGGCATTGATAATATGCCACCAATGTGGTGAAGTTAAACCTATCCCACGTCTTTCAGGCCTGGTGTGTGGTAGGGCTACCCAATTTGAATAGCTCCTTTATGTTCTTTTTCAAACCAAACGTTTTTATTTTTGTCAATAAACTGTGTCATTTATTATAGTTAAGAAAACTCATGTTGTTTGAGGTCTTTATCAGAGTTCCTACAAATCAGGTTAATTGGTGATCAACAGAGCTTTTCTGCCTTTAATGAGGCCTGGTAGCCCAAGGCAAGGCCCAGCTCTTGATAAGGGACTTTCCCTTTCCTTATTCAGGACTCTTTGATCACTTTTTTTTTTTACTGGGAGAACAACCGCCGGGAATGTCATTGTTTTTTAATTGCCTGATTACCAAATGTTGGAGATAAAAGATAGATGTTCTCAATTAATAACATTTACATAGATTAGCATCACTAACAAGCCTCATTAGTAGCTGCTGACTTTTGTTTAGACTGCGTCCCATGTCAGTTGTGCTCTGATAGTGCACTGGTAAGTACATTCTCCATATGAAAATATATTTCTTTCTAATCTATTTCCATTAATCAAGCTATATACATGACATTTTAAAGCACACACAAGCTTTCATTAAAGTTAACTCTTACTTCTCAGAGCGTTCAGTGCAAAGTTGGGCACGTTTGGAGGCTTTGCATCAAAAAAGCCTTGCCTTCAGGAACATTTGTCAGTCCTGAGGTACGTTTACGTATTTAGCATAATAAACAAGCCACTGCAGACAGTTGCTTACAGTTCCTCTTCAACTTACATTGCTGATTTAGTTATTAATTTTGAACCACTAGATCACTTGTTTTTGCTGTGCCTCAGTCTACGTGGCTATGAACTGTATATAGTGACGTATGTTTTCCTTAAAAGTGCTTTGAATACGAGGGCAGAAAATATACTGGTGGCACTCACAATATTTTAAATAAATATCTGTATCGAAAAAATACATTTCTTTTACACCATTCTGTTGGTGCAAGTGTTATCCTTGAAATCTGACCTTCTGCTGAGGCCATTCCTCAGCAAAGCATCTTGTCTGAATGATTAAATACTAGGAGATGTCAAGACCCTTCAGGTTTGCACTCAGGGAAGAGAAAAGAGGAGTTAGAGTTTTCTTGGTCCTCATCCTGGGATTGACTTTTCTATTGGCCAATGCACTTGTAAGTGGTGGTGGGGTAGCAGGAGAAACCTCCCTCTCCCCTTCAAGCAAACCCTCATAAAATTCCTGCACTTTAAACACGCTTGATTTTTGGCAATAAAAATCTATTTGAGAACTTGTGCTTTTCTGCTTCAAGAACAAAACAAAACATGTATCTAGCAGAAGAAAGAAAACAGCACGAGAGCACTGTTAAAAAAAGGCTTAACATGTATAGCTTGCCACAAGGGAAGGGAAAATGGTATTCTGACTGAACTGTCAAAGAAATCAAGCTAAAAGCTGAAAGATAGATAGAATGCCAAATACTTCAGGAGATGGAGATACACTTCTGCATGTCTTTGTATGTGTGTGTACAATTGGAGATACAAACATGTATGGACTTGTGCAGATTAAAAAATGCTTCTATCTATTATTTTGATCAATGGTCCTCTTTTTTATATTTTCAACACCTACTGCACCGATACACACAAAACCAATATTTTTTACTCCAGCTGCTTGAAAATCTCTAGTGTCATGGCCTTTGCTTCAATGTTGAAGCTGATTTCAGGGTTGCATAAAAAAAAGTAAGCTCTATAGTTCAGTCAAGCATCAACAGTAAAGTGCTAAAGCAGAAGCTTTCGTGCTATCAGTGGATGGATTAAATAAATAAATCAATCAATAGTGGATGTAAACTTTTTTTTAATCTCTCTTTTCAGTAGAAAAACTAAGGTATAGATTCTTCTACCCTTAGTCTTTAAGACAGAAATAGCTTTGTTGACTTCCACTAGAATCTGTGGTGTAAAATATTTCTCCCTTGCCAGCAAGGGATATCAGAATGTAAAATCAAACAGAACTCAGGAGTGATAACACATTTTTATTTGTCACATTTTTCAGCCTTTTGGTCATGCATGTTTCAATTTTATGTGTTTTTAAGAAGAAAATAACCCTTGATCTTCATTTTATTGATGCACCCATTTCATAGGGCAATACAAACTATGGAGCAGAAAACAAAGGCAAGAAAGGTACAGAAACTGGATATTCCATTTGTGGCTTTGCAGCATAAGGTGACAGATCTGTGATTACAGGTATGTGCACATATTTATTTTTTAATTACGTTTCTGTTTTAGAAGAGAAAAAGTAGTACTAAAATTCTTAATGTGTACAGTACCAAGACTGCTAAGCACCATCACGCATGGTGTCAAAGCCCTAACATGACAGATGTGTTCAGAGAGTGAAATTCATCTTTGTTTATAGGGCCAATGTGGAGCTTGTGAACCACTTAAACACTGTCATGAGTGAGGGACACGGACCACAAAACCGCTGCACTTGGGCCCTTGAGCAGTCTATGGATGGTCATCGCTTCGGACTCTGGCTGGGTTCAAGCCGTTTTCCCAAGGGAAATGCTTCTGTGCTGTTATCTGTCTCCTGGAATATCTACTCCACAAATACAAGTTGTCATTATTTATATTTTAGTTCTTCCCCACTTTTCCTTTTTAAAATTTCACCCTTTGTTTGTGACCAACACAAAAGAAAAATAAGTAGAGAGAAAGATGAGTCTAAATAAGCAAGCTTGGTCCTTTTCTATACTTACTTTCTGAGTCCAGGTAATTCCAGCATTCTGGTCCTCCAAATTCTTTGATTCGTGTTCAGCCAACCAGAATATTTTCTCTCTTGACAAGGTATAATTTCAATGGAGCTGTGTTTTGTCTCTGTATGATGCACTTCATATTTTTCATGATTTTGCATCCCTCATACAACACTCTGTCAATTAAAATGATAGCTACTTATGTGGGACAATAAGTGACTATGAGGGAAGGGATTTGTGGAGGCAATTTACAACCTCTAATTCAGCTCCAGGGATGTGCTCCAGCACAGCTACCCTGCGACGGCTGTGCCAGGTAATTTGCTGGAACACTCCACTGAGGCATCAGCCTGTTGATTACCTGATGTGTAAGAGACCTCAGACTGGGTCATATTCAACAATTAGTTTTAGTAAAAAAATCGGGAATATTTCTTTCAACATTTGTTTCAAAATATATTACATGCTTCCATATTGCAAGGGTTAAAACATGCAGAAAGAGGGAAGCTTAAATAAAATACTAAAGAAATTAAATCACTGTTTTTGTTGAAACAAAACATTGCAGATTAACCTAAGATCGTTTTGTTTGTCACATTGCAATAAACCTTTACATCTGTACTTAAGTACTGACGCAAATACTATCTAGATCTTTATGCTCAGCCGCAGAATAAAAAACCCCAAACAACTATTTATCACCTAGATCTAATCTTGACCACAATTTCTTCTTAGCTAGTAGAATATTCTAAAAAGAAACAGATGGTTTTAACCATCTTTCCAGTACAAAAATATAAAACTGGTTTAATTAGTGTGTAAGCAGT
This sequence comes from Numenius arquata, assembly GCF_964106895.1. Classification (NCBI taxonomy): domain Eukaryota; kingdom Metazoa; phylum Chordata; class Aves; order Charadriiformes; family Scolopacidae; genus Numenius; species Numenius arquata. The sequence continues at coordinate 5,560,678 of NC_133586.1, read as the reverse complement.
CGTGGCCACGCACTCCATGTGCAGCTCCCCACAGCATATCTTCTCTCCTCCAACAGTGAAGCACTGCTGAAATTCTCCCCTTCCCATTACTCCCATAAACCTTTAGGTCAACTCCACCGACTTGGATGGAGTTGTGCCAATCCGTGGAAGCTGAGGTTCCCTGTTTGTGGCTTAATTCTTATTTATTCTTTTCCCCCTGCCAAATGTATTAAGAAAACAGGGGAATATATAGGAAATTCCAAATGCTGTTGTAGCGTTCATTCATGGTTTGTCCTTTTCAACAAATGCAAATACACCAGAATGTTTTTTTTTCTGAACATTGTTCTCATTTACATATACACTTTTAAATAAAACAGGAGATTTGCTAATGAAATGATGTGATTAGAAGAACATTCTTACAGAATCTACCCAAAGGAGAAGAGCAAAGAAGATAAATTTAAATAAAATAGCTTTTCCACTGCGTAGAAAACAATTTTCGTAATTGTATTTTTTTTCAGTATTTTATACCATTCCTATGCCTAGGGAAATTATGATTTTTGACAAAAACAAGCCATTCCTATTTAAACCGCATACTGATTCAGGGCAGCTTAGTGGATAACGCAGCCAGAGTTCACCTACAGGACCTCTGTTTGAACCAACTTCGGGTTATAACCTAATTGGCTTCTTCGTCTCAGCTCAGTGTCTCCAGGTCAGGCTATGGATCGCTGCCAAGGCATTAGGGAAACTTGCAGCAGAGTTGCATGGCCCGAAGATAGACAACTTCAGTTACAAGCACTGCCTGTCCTGACCCTGATCCTTCGCTTGCACGAATATCCTCTGCCTGCTTAAAAGAAGAAAGAAAATCCACGCGCTCTCCAGATCAAAGCCGTTATTTGTCTTTGTCTTGCACGGCATCCAGACAAGGAAAAGGAATAAAAAGATGGGTTTGTTTGCTTGTTTGCTTTTAATTTGAATAAGGATCAGAACTCTGGGAAAAAGTCATAGAAGCTAAATGAAATTGGAGGAAAAATAACGTTTATGATGTAGTGGCTTTGAAGCAATTGGACCCACATGATCAAAGAGTTATGATTTCTAGAAAAGAAATAAAAGGATTGGTCTAAGAAGTGGGACAGATCCAGAGCTATCCCATTATCACAGCTGGAGGAGATTATTCTTATTATTCAATTAAAACAAACAAACAAAAAAGAAGTTAATTCTTCAGCTTAAATTTCACTATGGTTGAACTAGATCCATGATGGAACTGATTTCAGTGGAGCATAAAATCCCTACCTTAACACCAGAGTATTGAAATGAGGAGACAGTAAAGAGGTGTCAATAGAGAGGGACCTACAGTAGACAGTGTTTTTTTGAAGAAAACAGAATTTTTTAATTCAGGCCCCTGAAGAATCTCTCTTACTTTAATCACTGTTTCGCCTAACTGACTAGATCTCTGATGAGCTCTTTTCATGTTTCTTCATGGAAGAATCTTCTTAATGATCTTCCATTATTTTTGACTGCTGTATATTAAATAAGTACATTAATTTCTTCAGCAAATCTAACAGTAGATAATTTAAGCCTGACTATATTTTGGATTTATGAGACCTGCTTAATTTCTTTTTGCCTTAAAATGTCTGGCATGAACTACTTTTGAGAAAAAAAAGTGTACTAATGAGTGAACAAATAGGCAGTCACAAAATAATTTATTTTCCATAGGTGTGTAAAATATAGGCACAAAACAATCACTTGAAGGTGAAATTTTATAATTCTATTCTCAAAAAATGATTTTTAAGAAGATTTTGGAGTTTCACATTTGAGTGAGAAAAAAGTGCAAAAGAATGTTAGGGATTTTTTTTTCTTCTTTTTTACCTTTTTTGTTTTCAATTTTCCTTTTGCTACTTCAGAATTTCTAAGTATTTTCTGGCTTTTGGAAAGTGGCCAGAGGAAAGAGAAGGTTGTCATTTAGTCAGAATCTAATTTTTCCAAACTAGAGGAATATATTAAAGTTTACAGAATATAGAAATGGAGAGGAATAAGAAAGTAATTAAGTGGAGCCACCTCTGTCCCTGCAAATAAACAAACACAAACCCACCAAATAAAAACAAAACAAAAAGCCAAACCACAAGTCATGTTGTTTCAAATGTTTTAAAAAGCAAGCAAATGCCAAAAAGGGGAGGAGGCATTTTGGGGGGTATTTTTACAGTAATAAAATGCAGGACGTAAAGTGAATTATGGTGCAAAGTATTCTGGGGAAAAAAAAAATTAAATTATGAACAGTGTTTCCATTTTGCACTTTTCATAAACACTTTTTTCCTCCCTCCAGCATTCTCTCCTTGCACGTCTTTTTCTTTTTTGATCTTTAGTTTTACAGGTTCAGATGTACCACAATTTAAGCAGTTTATACTGCGACACTGAGTTTCATGCCCTGGGGCAGCCCCTATCACAGAGCACTTTCCGGGACAGCGTCAGGATGGGTGAGAGGCAGGAGATGGAGCTACTGGTAGTAGGTCCAGTTATCACCCTCATCCCAAAAATAGGCACAGCTGGAAAGGAACACCAATAATAATTTTTGGTAGCCTCAGCATCATATTTGCTAGATTTCGGCACTGATCTCCGCACCAGCTGAGAGGTAAGTTAGGCCCTGTAAATTCCTTGTTTTCTCTAGAAATCAAAAATGGAGAAAATTCTTGGATTGATGATTGTGAGTGAGGAATGACTGCTGTGACTCTGTTTCATAAGAATCTTCATGGAAGCCACCAACAGGACAACTCAAGTCACAACTTGACTAACAGGGAGCGGGTGCCTTTTATAGTTCTTAATCCCATTATCTGCCAGGTTTGGCAGAAAAGGAGAAGTCACCATCTAGGCTTGGGCCCTGGACACAGGCACACTGAGACAGCATCACCAGATGCATGTACCACGGGCTGAGATTCATCTGCCACCGATTCCCATGGAATCAGACTAAAATTATCGTTTGTTACGTTTTGAAGATACCATTTATTAAAGTCAGTCACGCTTCTGGGCTGGGAATTTCCCGAGTTCTTTTTAGGAATTTTTTTTTTTTTTTTTGAGTCATTTTGCATTTTGTGATGCATTCAAATACTACATTAGGTCCCCAGAGCAAAACCTCCCTGTTGATAGACCTCATCTGACAGCAATCTGAGGAGGGAGCTTTGAAATTCAGGTGCCAATTTTGAATGCTGGAAAAAGCTGGCCAAGAGATAAGAAGAGAGGAGATAACCGGTAGTTCTCTTGAAAGCATTTCATGTTGCCCTGAAAATCTCTTGAATATCTCATAAAAGAGAAAAAGAAAAACATGGCAGGAATCAATTCAAATTAAATACCATAGAAAACATTTTCTGGATAAATCAAAATGCCTGTTACATAAATTCGAGCTGCACACCTCAAACAAATTTTTCCATCGCGTGTTTTTCACTATATGACTGGGTATAAAATGCTCTGTAGATACTCCTGTCATCTTTTGCTATCACATTGCAAATATGTTTATGCCTGAGACTTACTGCCTTCTCCTACAGTGAAAATAAATAGCGAATGTTCTTTTCTACTCACCATGTTATGTGTTTTAGAAACTTCCAGAAATAAGTCAGAACAGCAATATTTATGTAGTTAGGCCTGGCATATTTGTGTATATTAGGTAAACATGGTTATTTGGAACCAAGCTGTGCCTGTATGGTTTCTTCATGCTGTTTTGTTGTCTAGAGGGACAACGAGGCCAATTTTTTAGAAGAAAAATGTGCCATATAATTGCCACTTTGTGAGGCATTCAGCTAAAATTATGGAAAAAAAGAAACTCAGTTCCCCCTTTGATGCATTGTGCTGTTGTTCCACTCTAGCTTTTACGAGCTTTCCAATGCAACTGTCCTGCTCAGTAAGAGAAAATACCTGAATTACATATACAAGTGCACACACATACACACACACACGCGCGCATACTGATAAGGTTTGTCTAACCCCTGACTTGAGCACGCATTTCAAAAATTGCCATAGAGAAAAGGATATATTTGTTTGAAGGGGAAGAAAAGCAACACTGTTAAGAAAAGCGCGAGCTGACATGGTAAATAAAAGCAACACAAGTGAAGGCACAATTGTAGCAGGAAATATTTGGGAGATGTGATTCAGCACTTAGGCTGGGAGATTATGTTTAACATGAAGAATGGAAAATGTAAGGCAGCTCCTCCTTGCTGTATATTCATTCTAATGTGTCAAATGGAAAAATGAGTGACCCAGCTCATTTGAGACCAATGCCACAAAGGGAAATACTGTGCAGTTCCAAGTTTTCACGTATTGCCATTAAAACTGCGTGAAAACTAAAGGACAGTATTATTAGTGCAGTAAATCACTCAACAGATCCACACAATATTCTGTGGCACCAGGATGATTTTTAAAAAGGTTGCAATTACATTTTCTGTAGGGATGTTTGTCAGGACAAAGATGACCCTTTGGAAAACACCTAGCACAGGGTTTTTTTTGACATTGTCACAACAGAAACACAATAGCAAGTACTTCTTTCCGCTGCCTGTAGACAGTTTATTTATGCAAGAAGAAAACAGGAGTAAGGCTAGGATATTTATGTTTAACGTCAAAGAAAAGCCTGGTTCAGGCCAGCGCACAGGAAAAATTGCTGAAAATCTCTTCATCATGGAGAAGTTATCTCTGTAATGCTGCCAAAAGCAGTAAAACATTGTGTTACCCGTGATGTGATTGTCATCTGGGTGAAGGGATGGAGTTACCTTGGTCACACCAGTCTCTCTGTAAAAACAGTTTGTGCATTTGTGGTGGTTTTGCCTTCTCACTTTTTCTGGCTTCTTTGCCATCATCCAGTGCAGATCAGATACTGGAAAAGGCATTCAATATATCTGTAGTCTTCCCAAAAATGGCACTGGAGTTCCAGGACATGCATTTTGTTCCTGCAGCACATTCAGAGTTGGAAGATAACCCATACCTATGGACTAAAAATTTAAGAACTGTGTGTAAACCTGGAATTCGAATTTCATTCATTTTTTGGACATTTTGTTTCTTCCCACTTTTGGTTGAATAGGCAGAATTTCAAATATTTTGAGAAAATTGCTCCTCGAAAATATTTAGCTTTGAAGGCATCAACATAACCATTTTACAACAAATGCTGAAACCAGACTTTCTGTATTGAAAGTATCATTTTAATGCTTTGTGTTGAAAATCAGAATATTCTTTTAATTCAATATATTTGAAAATTCCTTGATGAAATTGTAACATTTCAGTTTCATAATTTTTTAAAATTTCCACACAGATATATTGATACAGCATCAACTCATTACACTGTTCAAGGAAAAGAAATCTCTGCATGTGGCAACATGTGCCAGAGGATATGTAATTTAAACCCTAAATATTAGCATTTAATCAGAACAGTCAAGTCAAAGTCAAACAGGAACATCTGATGGATGATACATAAATAAGAATAAAATGAAGTGGGACTCCATTTTATAACCAGTCATCAGCACCGTAGTCAGAGCTGGTAAAACTTACAAACCATTTCAGCTGAAATGAAATGACATTCTTCACATGATTTTTTTTCTGAAATTTTGCAGTAAGTTACACTAATTTAATTTCATATGAAAATGAAATTCCCCTGAGTCCAGAATGCAGCTCAAAGCATGTACTCATCTCTTGTCACAAGATGTCCAAGTTACAAATCATGTAGACATGAAAGACCATCAACATTAGTTTCAACAACTGGAAATTTCTCTTGATGGCTGGACTCTGGCCACAAAGAAACATATCAATACACCTGTCTATTGAAAGAATCAATCTTTAATAAACAGAGACTTTTTTCCTTCTCTATTTACCCGCAATTTTCCAAACATGAGAAATGAGAACACTTTCTACTCTTTACCATTGGACAGAAACAGTAGGCATGTTTTATTTTTGTATGGAGGATGGCTTGCTCTGTCTGCCAGTGGTTTCACAACCCACTTTAGATCAGCCACATCAAGGAAAACTTATGTTCAAATTATTTTTCATATTTCAAGAGACAAGGTTTATGATACCTCTTGTTCACAGGTGGTCAGTTCAAGGACTCATTAAAAGTTATACAAGTTTCCTATTGATAAATATGTGGAAATTATAGTCAAACTGTCTTAAGAAGTCACAGCCATTAAAGAACATGTGCAGCATTAAAGGGAAATAACAAATTATTATTTAATGAGATGACTAGTCTTGCTATTGTTGCTTTATTTTCAAGTAACACTGAAATGGGCTCCCTGGTGTTTGTAGTTTCTGGCTATCTTTTTTTCTCCTCATTATTAATTCTTTTTTTCTCCATGCTAATCAGCCAAAGTGCTGTGTGTTTGGAAGACTGATTTTTATACTTCATTCCCTTTGGATTTAAGGGTTACTTGTAGGCCTAGCCAAAGACTTAGGCAGCAGGCAAAGCCAAAGGCACTCCTCATGACCACTGCAACACACACTCACATGCAGAGTTTATGTGACTGTTAC